>NC_053489.1:116756575-116764075 GCF_905171775.1 Rana temporaria
GAGAAATTCCGAACGGCTCTGATCGCCTCCGATCGGCTCCGCTCAGCTCTGCTTGGCTCCGGCGCCCCCGCACCTCAGGCCAAATGTGGTACTGCACACCCCATTAGCTTGAATTTTGCTCGTTTTGCAAAACAACACCTGCAACTCAAGTCAGAATTTAAAAAAAAAAGTTGCTCGTCTTTCAAAATGCTTGTTAACCGCATTACTCGTAAACCAAGGTTCCACTGTATATTTATTTGTTCTTTTGAAGTCCATCCACTTTTCCCAGATTCCCAGAAACCTTTCTGTCTGATCCTCTTCTCTACTATTTAGATCCTTTATCTATATATATAAAACTCAACGTGTGTGTGTATGTATGTTCCAGCATCACGTCCAAACGGCTAAAGATATTAACATGAAACTTGGCACACATGTTACTTATATGTCAGCAACAAACATAGGATAGGTGGTTTAACCCTTACCCACCCCCATTTGCCATGGTCGGGGTTTTTCTTTAAAGTCCCATTCAACTCTATGGGAAATACATGTTACTTCATAACTTCCAAACGGCTGTAGATATTTCGATAACACTTGGTCACATGTTACTTATATGTCCACTTAAACTATAGGATAGTTAATTTATCCCTTAACTACCCCCATTTGTGAGGGTCGGGGTTTTTGTTTAAAGTCCCATGCAAATCAATGGGAAATGTATGTTCCCACATAACTTCTGTACGCCTGGAGATATTTCAATAATACCTGGTACACATATTACTTATATGCCAAATAAAAATATATGACAGTTAAATTAACCCTTACCTACACCCTTATATAAAAGATGGGTATATTTATATTACTATGATTTTCCTCCCCAAAAGGTTAAGATAGGAAGACCGGGCAACGCCGGGTATTCAGCTAGTTAAATATATAATCAATTCTTTTAAACCATTCCCTTACTGTAGGTCTTTCTGGGTCCAGACACTTTTTTGGGGAATGCCCCATTGGCTGCATTTGATAAATATGGTACTAATGTATTTTTATACTGTTTGTATAATGGAATAAGCAACTTCATGGATCGTCTATTACCTCTTCTTCGGTATTCTCCTTTATATATTGCCGCACCTCCTGCTAATACTTTCCGATTTTTGGGCATTCCCGTCAAATGTGTGCCATTGTGCCCTGAGAGAGTCGTTTTATTATTCAAGCTGGCATGTGTATATTTATGAAGACATGTACATAAGGTGTCTCCTTCAGAGATCCTTTGTACATCACAATCAGTACACAAAGGGTGTGCTCATTTCATTTCTGTAATGAGTGTGCACAAGTTCTCTAGACTTTGGCCAACCCCAATAGACCACGTTCTGCATTTGATGAATTTGTGGAAAGGTCTGCTGCCATTGGGTGCAAATGTTGTCAACAGCTATGATACACATTGAGGTTGATTTACTAAACATGGAGAGTACAAAATATGGTGCAGCTGTGCATGGTAGCCAATCTGCTTCTAACTTCAGCTTGATCAATTAACCACTTCAGCCCCGGAAGATTTGGCTGCTGAATGACCAGGCCATTTTTTTGAGATTTGACACTGTGCCACTTTTACTGACAATTGCGCGGTCGTGCGGCATTGCACCCAAATAAAATTGACGTCCTTTTTTTCAGAAATAGAGCTTTATTTTGGTGGCATTGGTGGCATCATCTCTGCGGTTTTCATTTTTTGCGCTATAAACAAAAAAAGAGCGACACTTGAAAAAAACACAATATTTTGTGCTTTTTGCTATAATAAATATCCACATTTTTTTTTTTTTTAAAAAGCTCATTTTTTTTCTTAGTTTAGGCCGATATGTATTCTTCTACATAATTTTGGTAATAAAAGTGTATATTAATTCGTTGCAAATTGCAATAAGCGTATATTGATTGGTTTGCGCAAAAGTTATAGCGTCTACAAAATAGCATTTTATAGCGTTTATAGCATTTTTATTATTATTTTTTTTTACAGATTTTTGGGACCATTGGCATGTATACAGCGATCAGTGCTGACCTGCCGCAGTATAATGAAGACGGGTGGTCGGCAACTGGTTAAGCTTTGACACAAAAAAACTGGAAGCTGATTGGTTTCTATGCAGAGCTGTACCAGATTTTGCATTCGCCATGTTTAAGTACATCAACCGCATTGAGAAGTCTTGCGCCATTAAAATTAACAGACACTGATATCAATGAAATTTTCTATTAATATATTTTAAATGTCTTTTACTGTGTATAGGTTTACTATGTCATAAATAGCAGGGGCAGCCCATCCATTAAGGGCACACAGGTGCCCCCTATCCATGCGTCCAGTCCCTTGCAGGAAGCCAGATGTATAAATTCCAATAGGGGGGGGGGGGGTTAGGCACCTGAATAGAGCAATAGGCTTCAAAATAGGGTAAGTTCGGGGAGCAGAGAATGCGAACCGGGCCCATCCAGGTGTTTTACATTAGAAAATGAATATTCACTATTGTATTTATTTATTTAATTAATTATTTATTAAAATGCTTGTAAAACAACAGCGCAGTCTTACAGACGTGCCTCGATGCGCTGGCGGGATTAAAACAGAACAGAAAAGGGGCAGAAACTACATCGATCAAACAAGTAACAAAAAAACAATAACAATCAGCGAACAAGAAGATATATAAAACATACAAAGTTAAAAATATAAAATTTAGAGCTATTAGAATGTTTAATATTTAATTCACCCCGTAACACTGATCCTCTTCTGGGCCAACCAGGAAGCGTGAAAGGACAGACAATCCTATTTGATGCCTAGGAGGAGGGGAAGAGATGCACGGCAGAAGCTTTGAGGAGAAGACACAGGAGCCGCTGTCCAATGCCTGATGCCCACTTCCTGATGCCCGCCAACTGCCACCTAGATGGGGTAAGTGCAGGACCAACCAGGAGACAGCAAGTGGGCAGGGAGAAGGTTGAGGTGGCGCCGGGGGGTTGGTTGTTTTCCGTTCCTCCAAAAATAAAAACACCAGCCGCCACTGATAAATAGTCTTGGATAAACTGAAACCATTGTTATAATATATAGCATATAATATATAGAATATATATATTTACTGTGTATATATATCTATATATGTATATATATATATATATATATATATATATATATATATATATATATACACACTCTATCGTTTTTTCTATAATATTGCTGCACATATACATTTACATTTTTTTTCTAAAGCTGTTTTTAGTATTTTCTTATTTTTGCAACTTCTTTAGAATGAGCTATGTGTAACTTACTTGATTGATCATCCATAGTAAGGTATATCCCAGAGATCATCTTGTGAGTACAGCAAAGTTCAGCCTTGAGACATGCATGTCTTTGTGCATGTATGTCCCTGTTGAACTCCTCAGGGTATCTTCCCCGCTCTGTATCTTCATGAAGAAGGAAGCACCATGCTGCCAGACATGGAGAGGGAGGACTACTCATCCTTGCTGGTAATATGTGGATGCAGCTTTAGTAAATGAAGCCCATTTTGTTAAAGAGACGAAGGAAAAAATCGGGCGCAATGTACAATTTAAAGCTAAAGTATAATTATTATTATACAGGATTTATATAGTGCCAACAGTTTACACAGTGTTTTACAGTATAAAACAGAGACAATACAGTTATAATACAATAAAATACAAGAGGATTAAGAGGGCCCTGCTCGGAAGAGCTTACAATCTAATAGGGTGGGGCAGGTGGTACAAAAAGTTGTAACTGTGGGGAATGAGCTGATGGAAGTGGTAAAAGATTAGTTGGAAACGTGGTAGGCTTCCCTGAAGAGATGAGTTTTCAGGGATCGTCTGAAGGTAGCAGGAGTAGGGGATAGCCGGACAGGTTGAGGTAGCGAATTCCAGAGGATGGGAGAGGCTCTGAAGAAATCCTGGAGACGAGCATGGGAGGAGGAGACGAGAGAGCTTGACAGTACGAGGTCTTGAGAAGAACAGAGAGGACAGTTTGGGATCTGTTTGGAGACAAGATTGGTGATGCAGCTCGGGACAGAGTTGTGGATGGCTTTGTAAGTTGTGGTTAGTATTTTGAATTTAATTCGCTGGGCGATCGGAAGCCAGTGTAGGGATTGGAGGAGAGGGTTGACAGACACTGAGTGATTGGTACTATGGAACTATGGAAACACTGCATTTTAACACTTGTCTTCGATATGAATATTATGTTTTGCTGAATTTTAATTCTGGATTCACACCTTTGCATTTTTGGCTGATGCAGTTTCCATTTAATTAAATGGAAACACTTCATAACTCATGCATTAAAACATGCATCAATGTGCATCAAGGTGACCATTTATTCATCATGATGTGCATCAATGCTCATTGATGTGCTCTATGATGCGTATTGATATTTAATTCAAAGCGCATTGCAATATCCATTGAAAAAATGTTGACATGGGATAACTGTTTTCAATTGAAAACGTATCAGTGGAAAAGGGTATAGTTGTGAATGAAACCTACATTATGTGTTTTTAATGCTTTTGTATGTAATTTGTATGTGCCATGGGACCAAAAATGCATTCTTGTCCAAAAAAAAAAAACACCTATACCCTTTTCCACAATTCACAGAAGAGAAACACACCAGTGAGGCCTCGTACACATCATTTTCCTCTTCGAGTTCCTTGTTAGGCTGTCGAGGAACTCGACAAGGTAAGTTTCTCCATTCCCTTCTAGGAAATAGAGAACTTGCTCTCTTTTTGGCTCGTCGAGTTTCTCAACAGTTTCCTCGATGAAAATGTACACACGACCGGTTTCCTCGGCAAAAAAATATCTCCCAGCAAGTTTCTTGCTGGTTTTTGCCGAGAAACTTGGTCGTGTGTACGAGGCCTGAGAAGAATGAGCCCCATAGAAAATAATGGCAATCCTCTTGTGCATTGTCACACATTGGCCAGTGTGAAATTGCACAGGTGTGAATAGGGACCCTTTTGCAGCATAGTAAAGAATACTGTATAAAATTTTGGTAAAATTTGCATTAGGCCTCGTACACATGACCGAACATGTCTGCTGAAACTGGTCCGCGGACCAGTTTCCGTGGACATGTTCGGTCATCTGTACGGCCGACCGGACAATTTTCCAGTGGATCGGACAGGTTTCCAGCGGACAAATGTTTCTTAGCATGCTACGAAACATGTCCGCTGGAAGCCTGTCCGCCGGACATGTCCGATGGTCAGTACGACTCACCGGACATGTCCGCTCGGCCGAAAGCCCTCGCATGCGGCGAAGTGATTCGACGCATGCGTGGAAGCATTGACCTTCCAGGGTCGCGCACGTCGCCGCGTCATCGTCGCGGCGATGGCGCGGCCACGTCACCGCGTTCGCTGTCCGCAGGAAATTTGGTCTGATGGTGTGTACAGCCATCAGACCAAAATCCGCCAGCGGACCGTTTTCATCGGACATGTCCAGTCGTGTGTACGAGGCCTAAAAGATAAGCCCTAAATTTCTGCATCATTATGACTTTTATTGCAATCAGAAGGCTAGAAATCCCAACAAATTCACTCATCTGACTTTTATACTGACTTTTATAAACTGGCATGTGCTTGGTTGCTATATGTTCCTGCAGTTTGCACATCAATATTGGTCTGTGGAATATTTTATCTAATAAGAAGCTCAGGAAATACAGTACTGGCATTGTAAAAATATTTTATCAGTAGTGAAATATAAGAATGTATGATCAAAGCCTCTAAGCTGCATATAAAATGCTTGTGAAGTGTCTCCAGCTGCGGAATTCTCCCTCTTCAACAACCAGGAGGGCAGCATTTAATGGAATGACCTGACAACCTAGGCAGACCCCAACCATATCATAATGTTGTGTGTAAAGCAAGTAATCATTGCTTCACCTGCTGAGAGGTACACACACCAACCAACAATCTGACACTACAAGCTTTGATTATAGGAATCAAGCCAAAAATGAGGTCACCACAATACTCTGTCTGTTTATTCCCACATTTCCACCCTTAGAGTTTATTTTTTAAAGATGAAGTGGTTTATGGTTAGCTTCAAATTTGGTTGGAAGTAAGCACTTATAATAACTAGCTGCACCCAGCATTGTGTATCATCTGAGTTATCATTTGCTCCAAATAATGCCATTTTCTACAGTATATACCGCTCTACACTGCAAAACATCAAATAGTCATCTTAAATGTGAATTTACTGTACAGAAGGGTACATGACCATTAAAAAAACTATTCAAAACGTTTTTCCTTTTGGATCTGAACACAGATTTATTTATTTGTTTAAGGTACATATATAGCGCGTCAATTTACACAGCGCTTTACATACACATTGTACATTCACATCGGTCCCTACCCTCAAGGAGCTTACAATCTGAAGTCCCTAACTCACATTCATATACTAGGGCCAATTTAGACAGAATACAATTAAAGGGGGTGTAAAGGTACATTTTTTTTCTTCCTAAAAAGCTTCCTTTACCTTAGTGCAGTCCTCCTTCACTTACCTCATCCTTCCATTTTGCTTTTAAATGTCCTTATTTCTCCTGAGAAATCCTCACTTCCTGGTCTTCTGTCTGTAACTACACACAGTAATGCAAGGCTTTCTCCCTGGTGTGGAGTGTCCTGCTCGCCCCCTGCCTTGGACTACAGGAGAGTTAGGACACCCACTAACACACAGCTCCTTTCTCTATCTGCAACGTAGAGAGCGTCCTGACTCTCCTGTAGTCCAAGGGAGGGGCAGGGGCGACACTCCACACCAGGGAGAAAGCCTTGCATTACTGTGTGGAGTTACAGACAGAAGAACAGGAAGTGAGGATTTATTATTTATTAAAGCGGAGTTCCGGCCACAATTTCACTTTTTAAATATAAATACCCCTGTAATACACAAGCTTAATGTATTCTAGTAAAGTTAGTCTGTAAACTAAGGTCCGTTTTGTTAGGTTGTTACAGCATTTAGACACTTTATAAAATAGAAATTGACTGGGGCCATCTTAAGTGTGGGCATCATGAAGCCAGACTGTATGACTTCCTGGATTTCAGCCTTGCAGATCTCGCACATGCTCAGTGCTGCACAAGCAGTGTCAGATCAGGTTTCAGCACCTGTGCTGTCCAAGTCACATGATTCTTTGAGACTGGAAAGTTACACCCACTACATTCCCAGGAGTCTGTGCGGTGTAGGTTAGGAAGCATTAAGCACCTAGGTGCAGGAAGTGGGAAGATTAACTATTCTGCCTAGCAACAACACTTTGAAGGCATCTAAAAAAAATAAAAAAAATTCGTAAAGGACTAATGACATTTTTTTAAAACTACTGATGTAATGTTATATTTATGGGTGGAACTCCACTTTAAATAAGGACATTTAAAAGCAAAATCAAAGGATGAGGTAAGTGAAGGAGGACTGCACTAAGGCAATCAAACTCAAGCATTTTAATGATCATTTACACAAGGCCTTTTGCGCCAGAAAAATCTTGCCTAAAATTGTTATGAGTTGTATATGTAGACTAGCTTAATAAAGTTATTGTAATGCAGAGTATAGTGC
>NC_053489.1:116769075-116799075 GCF_905171775.1 Rana temporaria
ATTTTTATTTTAACCTACAGTTTACCAGTAAAACTCATTACACTGTATATATACATCTGACTTACAAATGACTCCTACTTACAAACGGAGGGAGACAACAGGAAGTGAGAGGAAATCCACCCCTAGGAAGAGAAATTGCCTCCTGTAAGGCCCCGTACACACGACCGGTTTTCTCTGCAGAATTCAGCCAGAAACTCGATGGGAGACGTATTCTGCCGAGAAAACTAGTCGTGTGTACACTTTTCGCCGAGGAAACCGACGAGGATCTCGTCGGCCCAAAAATAGAACATGTTCTCTATTTCCTCGTTAGTCAATGGGAAAAGTTGGCTCGCCGAGATCCTCGGCGGCTTCACAAGGAACTCGACGAGCAAAACGATGTGTTTTGCCCGTCGAGTTTCTCGGTCGTGTGTACAGGGCCTCAGAGATATTATCACCAATCCTTGTTTCCACAACAACCCAAAATTCAAATCCAATTGTCACAGGGACAGAAAGAGAGCTGAAATCTTTTGAACAGGGGCACAGACAGCAAAACAAATGTTCACCCTTCTCCCTGCTATCCAAAAAGAAAAAAAATATATACATTAAAGCCCTGTACACACAATCGGATATCTGATGGAATCTAATCCGATGGATTTTTTCGTCAGATATCCGATGAAGCCGACTTTCATCAGTCTTGCATACACACTATCAGACTAAATTCAGACCGTGCCAAAACGCGGTGACGTAAAACACTACGACGAGCTGAAAAAAAATGAAGTTGAATGCTTCCGAGCATGCGTCGACTTGATTCTGAGCATGCACGGATTTTTCTCTGATGGAGGTCCACACAGACGATCGGATTTTTCTATCGTTTTTTTATCCATAGGAAAAATTTGAAACCTGTTCTATTTTTTAACACCGATGGAAAAAAGACCGATGGGGCCCACATGGAACAGTCCATCCGTCTGTTTTCATCGGACAAACCGATCATGTGTACATGGCTTAAAACCTTGGTCTGCGAGCATAATTGGTTCCAGAAACATGCTTGCAACCCAAAGCACTTGTATGTCAAAGCATTTTTTTTACAGGGCATAAAAGAGAAGAGAGGCACCTCTAAGTGTAGCAATACGTTGCTAAATGTTGTACCTTCATTAAATGTAACCATATTGCTACACTTAGAGGCTCCTCTCTTCTTTTTTATACTCAGTTGTGACATGACGCTACTCTTATATCAAGACATCGCTTGTATATCAAGGCAAAATTTATTAAAACATTTTGCTTGTCTTGCAAAACGCTCTCAAACCAAGTTACTCTCAAACCAAGGTTTTACTGTATATATTTTTCGGGCTGGAGCTGTACTCAAGATTTACCTGTAACGACCTGTAACAAATTCGGCTTAAGAACAAACCTACAGACCCTATCTTGTTTGCAACCTGGGGACTGCCTATATATATATATATATATATATATATATATATATATATATATATATATATATATATATATATATATATATATTATATATTATATATTATATATATATATATTTTTTATTATTATTATTGCTTATTTGTGTAAAGACTGCTATATTATCACTCTGTCAACAAGGCTGTGTAGTATTCACTGAGGCCCCGTACACACGTCCGAGAAACTCGACGGGCAAAACACATCGTTTTGCTCGTCGAGTTCCTTGTGAAGCCGCCGAGGATCTCGGCGAGCCAAGTTTCCTCATTGACTAACGAGGAAATAGAGAACATGTTCTCTATTTGGCTCGACGAGTTCCTCATCGGTTTCCTCGGCCAAAAGTGTACACACGACCGTGTTTCTCGGCAGAATACGGCTCCGATCGAGTTTCTGGCTAAATTGCCGAGAAACTCGGTCGTGTGTACGGGGCCTGACACTTGCATTATGAAAATGATGACGCTTGCCTGCTTGCTTTCATTTCCCTGCAAATGCACATGTATATGGGCAGACAGGGCTGGCCTAAGTGGACATACTATGAAATATAGCCTACTATAGGTGATACATTGACAAAAAATTGTAACTTTAACATTCAATATATATTTAATATTTTATTACATTTATAACAATAAATGCTTAATAGTTTACAATACAAGATGTCCACATACACTGTAAAAATAAAAAGTGGGAAAACGCTTTGAATAATGTTATTACATTTTAAAATCCCTGCAGTTTGGTCCAAGGAGTGATGTAAGCTTGACAATAGGCCGTTCCATCCATGTGGAGGTGTGCTCTACATTAGAGTCATGAGCTGTGTATGTGTCGTTCACTATTGGTAAATCACAGTAAGGTATCCTTAGTGCACAAGCCAAGATGGAGGGTCTGGTGAGCAGACTTGTAACCTTAGTAAATCAGGCCTTTGTTTTTATATATAACTCAGTTCTTTCAATGCAAGGAGAGAAAGACAGGTTGTATTTTTTCTTACATCAAGACACTGCATGACAGGCTGTGAGAGTGGAGTAATTTGACTCTGCTGAGTGCTTTTGGTAAACAATAGGCCTCCCAGCAAACATATTATTGTCTTAATTGAACTGGTTCAGGGAAGGAAACGATACACTTTGTAATGTAAATGCTAATTGGAGGAGACAAAAGCGCTAGGTAAATAGAACCCCTGGACTAGCAATAAACCATGCATATGCATCCACTTAACAGCGAATGCTTGTTTGTGTTAACAGTGTATGAATGTAAATAAACACATGGCTTTGGCCTTCAGTGCAAGCTGTGCTAAAAACCTGACACGTGTAAAATCACCAATGAGGGTATCAATGCAAATACACTGTCCTGCAGACAGTCAGTAAACCTGTCTTGTAAAGCAGAAAGCGCAGACAGACCTGTCCCACAAGGACTGTTTACACTTAATGAATGCATTGCTTGCTGACTGCTCCCAAGATGCTACCAGAACTAAACATATTTCCCGCTGGCACTTAATGAATGGAACAGGGAAACTGCACTAAAACTTGATGGAGCTAACCAACATTAATATTTTAAATGCAGTCATATACAGTTGTCTGGTTATTTGTTCAAACAAATACAATGGATTTGACTAATATCAAAGCCGACTTGGCCTCTGAGTTTTGTTTATACCTTTGGGAGGTAACTAATATCTATGTTAAAAATCCAAGAGTAATCACATTTTGTTGGGAAATTGGTTAAACAATAACTAATAAGCATAAAGATTTTACCTATTTAAGGACTAATTCAATAACCCTATTTAAAGCTTAGTTCCACCCATTGAAATTTGTGCCTGCCCGTTTGTTTTCTTTTTCTGTAATATACAGAAATTACCTTATTTGTAAAGGGTAATTGCTCCACTTCCAGTGTACCTCGCCGCGGCGGGGGTACCTCATTTCTGGATGCCGTATTGGCTCCTGGGGTATGAGTTTCATCAATCCTAGGAGTCAATGGGCATCCTCCACCGGTAGCATTGCGTTATTTCCAAACAGGAAATGACGTGATGCAAGGTGGAGATAAGCGTTGTATACCGGACGGAGATAGCAGTGGACTTCACATGCCAACATTGAAGATGGAAGCGCACTCGGAGGGGGCAGCAAGGTTAGTTTAAGAATATAGAAAACCAACATTAACTATTTATTCAGTTTGGTATTAAATTAGATACAAACATCATGGGGTGGGGGGGTGTTTAAGAAAAAAAAACTCAGCTTTAAGAAGAAAAGAAATAAACTCAAACTGCATTATCCACAGGAACCAACCAAAATGCATATTGTATTGGTCTGACTATTAAACTGAATTTGGATTGGTAGTTGAAGAGTTTTACACATAAACCTTAGGGAGTTATACATGAGCTACTGTAAGTAATGTACCATAAAATATCCACAAGCATGGGATGACTGTATAATGACATGGATGATGTCATCTATAATCACTATAGCATATATGCCAAGTTGGCTGTTCCTGGGGAAAAGGTCAATCAGCCACACTGGGCTTTCTAGCATTTCCTGAAGATAAAGCTGAACCCACTATAACATTCACAATGTGTAAATTTGAATCTTTAAAGCAGTCATTCTCAACCAACATGAAACCCTAGGGTTTCTCCAAAGGTCACTAGGGGTTCCCTGAGCGGTGGCTCATAGATAGTGCCTGCATAATTTCCAGGCTAATGCCAGTAGGTAAAGTCAGCAACATGGCACCAATTATTTTTGTAGCTTTTTGAGTGGTATTCTGATTATAAGGGTGATTTTTTTTTTCATTTGACCACAATTGCAAGGGAGATGTTTGCCCCTGTTTGTGAGGGTTCCTGGAGACCTGAAAATTATTTTAAGGGTTTCTCTGGGGTAGAAAGCCTGATTTAATCAATATGAGTTTTAACAATGTGATAATTTTTAAGAATGATCATTTTGCACTTAGACTGCTTAGCTGTCTATGTGACATTTTAATATATACAAAATATTTATTGGCGTAAAACACTCACTTTTTTACCCTGAAAATAGAGGGTAAACTGTGCCTGCGTGTTATATGCAGGGGGCTGTGGAAAGTTTTTTTCCTGAAACTTCCCTCTTAAAGTTAGGGGGCGTGTTATACGCCTGTGCATGTTATACGCCGATAAATACAGTACATTAAATATATACAGACACATCCCATTTTTAAGCTAATAGTTCACTGCTTTTGTAAAGGATGGGCGTGGTATGGAAGGCCTTAGGTCTAGTTGGGTCTCGGAATAAACCAGGTTAGTTCCATGTTATAGAACATTACTCAAATCATGTAAGAATGACACATATGGACATACTGAAGTGGTTAGTTGTGCAAAGTTATGTAGACCTGTTTAATTTGCCAAAAAACAATCTCAGTTTTCTGTATATTTTTGAGAGTTCTATCACTTAGCAGTTTCTTATGATTTTCAGGGACTCTGGTGGTGAGAGTCGACATGCTGAGTTCTCAGATCTCCAAAAATGTCTTCAGCACTTACAAAGGGAAACACTCTACCTGTTGTATTTTTACTCTCATAGCAGGAGAAAGAGACATGAAAAAGAGCAACAACAAAGCCAGGAGTTTTGGTGGGAAGAGCTTGTTACTGAATCCCCAGGGGACATAATAATTTAGTGGGTGATTCAGCCTGACAGACTTAACCTGCCTGGCGGTCTTCCCGAGTGTGACTCGGGGTGAGATTTTCAGGCTGCGAATGGTCACACTCGGGCTTGCCTCGCTCGATGCAGAAAAAAGGTTTTCTTACCTTTTCTCCGCGATCCAGCGTTGAATCCTCGCAGTGCACGGCGGGCGGATGTCCGCTCGATGCTGTGTGTTCCCCTGATTCCCTTCCCTGCGAGCGTCGCGACGCAGGGGGCGGAAGGAGGGGGGGGCGGCGGGAAATTCAAACGTATAAAAAGTAAAACAAAGTAAAACACAGTAAAAACACACTGATATCATTGGATAAAATTTAAAAAAAATACAGTGACCTTTGATTGCCCCCCCCCAGTGCTTTCCAGTGCCCTGTCTGCAGAATTACTGTATCAGTGTCTGTATATTGCACAGCAATAATGGCAAAGCGCGCCTCTGCATCAAACTTATTATGCGACTTGCTGCCAAACAGCGACAGCGATGCCGAATCCATTGCGGAGGAGCTGAGCGACAGTGACGCGTGGGAAAGTTCATCGTCGGATGCAGAAAGTGATGTGGTTGACGATCCTGCACCTGTGCCCAGCGACGTGCGGACCTGGTGCGCAATTGATTGCGCTACGGAGCACGTAGCGCCCCCTAGGTTTCCGTTCACAGGATCACCTGGAATAAAAGTGGACATAGAGGATGACAATCCCTTAGAATACCTCCGACTATTTTTGACCGATGAGGTGATCGACAAAATTGTTTTGGAGACCAATCGGTATGAAGAACAGCAATCTGCTACCCAGCAGTTATTTTCAAGACGCAGAAAATGGGAGCCTGTGACCAGCGAGGATATATGGAAATTCCTTGGCCTCCTAATTTTGCAGGGAGTGGTGGGAAAACCACTCCAAAAGTGGTACTGGACCACAAATAAATTATTGGCCACACCTTTTTTTGGAACAGTAATGTCCGAATATCGGTTTTCACTTATAATGAAATATTTGCACTTTGCAAATAATGAGGAATTTGACGAACGGTCTCATCCAGCTCCAAAGCTTAAAAAAATTTGGGATATTTACCAAATGGTCCTGCAGAATTTCCAGCGGACCTACATACCTGAGAGGGACATTTCAATAGACGAAAGTCTCATGGCCTACAAAGGTCGCCTAAGCTGGATTCAATTCATTGCGTCTAAGCGCGCTCGCTTTGGGATAAAATCCTTTATGTTATGTGAGTCCAGCTCGGGATATATTTGGAACTCAGTACTTTATACTGGCAAAGGGACCAAATTCTCCCCGAGATTCAGTGATTTTGGGATGGCAACCGCGTCAGTGCTTTCATTGATAGAGCCCTTGCTCAACCAGGGCTACTGTATCACTACGGACAATTTCTATACGTCCCCAGAACTATACGAGTTCCTACTTCTGAATAGGACAGACGCTTATGGGACTGTGAGGCCTAACCGGCGTGACATGCCGTCAGGATTTCCAAACAAAAAGCTCGGGAAAGGACAAGTAGCTGCATGGCAAAAGGGGAAAATGTTGGCTCTGAAGTGGCGGGACAAAAAGGACGTTTCCCTTTTGAGCACGGTCCACAACACCTCGACCGCCATGGTCCATACCAAAGGTGGGAAAGACGTTCTAAAGCCACAGGTGGTGTTGGACTACAACCACACGATGGGAGGTGTGGACAGGGCTGACCAGGCCATGACTTTTTACCCTGCAATGAGAAAGCAGCAAAAAAAATATTATAAAAAGATTTTCCGACATCTTTTGGAGCAATGTCTTTGGAACTCTTTCATCCTGCTCAAAAAAAAAAATGTCAGGTCTATCGTCCATGCGGACTTTATGTGGAAGGTGGCTGAACAAATTTTCCTCAAAAACCAAACACCAACGGTGGTAAACCGTTCTGGACGACGGGCTTCTGGGGTTGTAAATCCAGAGCGACTAACTGGTCGACATTTTTTGGAATATGTACCACCCACTCCAAAAAAAGCAGCACCCACACGGATGTGTGTGGTTTGCTGCTCCAAGCGCGACGCCAGCGGAAGGAAAATTCGCAAAGAAACGCGCTACTGTTGTCTCGACTGTGATGTTGGACTTTGCGCCATACCGTGCTTTAAGGATTTCCACACCCGAGACATTTATTGAATTATCATTTTGCACCCCTGTTTGACCCCCCAAAAAATCAGAGTATCTGAATATATTATTTGTTAAAATTTATTGAATAAAAACTATTGTTATTATTAAATTATTATTTGTTATTATTTATTATATTATAATTTATGATTTTGTGTTTCAAACTTTGTCATAGTCTATTAGAGACTCTGGTTTGGACAGATTTAGGTGAGTTATTCCTAAGAATTGCAGGCCTGCAATCTAAAACGCCAAATTTCCATGCAAAATAATGGTACCGCTTTCAGCACCTTTTTTCAGAAAGAATCATACCGCCAGGGAGGTTAATCTAAAACTTAAATATCACTTGTGAGAAGGCTTGCACTTTAACATTTTCATGGGTTCATATCTGAAAAATGTGTACAATTGACCACTGGATGACTGGTATTCCTCAGTAGGCACGTGCCGCTAACCTCTATGGCTAACATTCTGATTATTTTCCTGTTACACCTGTTTTTTCCTCCATAAATAGGATGACATGGGTATCTGCACTGATCATAGGACACAGTTACACGTTTTAGGGCTATCATAGCTTTATGTCATGTCCAGGTGCCATCTAAATTCAAACACATGTTCTGTAACCTTGCAACCTTGAGTCTTTAAAGAAACATAGGGGTTGATTTACTAAAACCGGAGAGTGCAACATCTGGTGAAGCTGTGCATGATAGCCAGCTTCTAACTTTAGCCTGTTCAATCAAAGCAGGAGTTCACCCGAAAATGTTTTTTTAACATTAGATTGATGCTCATTTTGTCAAGGGGAATCGGGTAGTTTTTTTTAAAAACGAAGCCGTACTTACCGTTTTAAGGAGCGATCTTCTCCGCCGCTTCCGGGTATGGTCTTCGGGACTGGGCGTTCCTATTTGATTGACAGTCTTCTGACAGGCTTCCGATGGTCGCATACATCGCGTCACGAGTAGCCGAAAGAAGCCGAACATCGGTGCGGCTCTATACGGCGTCTGCGCACCGACGTTCGGCTACTTTCGGAAAATCGTGACGCGATTGATGCGACCGTCGGAAGCCTGTCGGAAGACTGTCAATCAAGTAGGAACGCCCAGTCCCGCAGCCCATACCCGGAAGCGGCGGAGAAGATTGCTCTCTAAAACGGTAAGTACTGCTTCGTTTTTTAAAAAACTACCTGATTCCCCTTGACAAAATGAGCATGAATCTAATGTTAAAAATTTACATTTACGGGTGAACCTCCACTTTAAGCTTTGAGAATAAAAAAAACTGAACGCTGATTGGTGTCTATGCCGAGCTGTACCCGATTTTGCATTCTCCAGTTTTAATAAATATACTCCTATAGTTTGTGCTCTGGAGTTTGGGGTACAGCTTAAATGCACACAAACACACACACACACACACACACACACACATATATATATATATATATATATATATATATATATATATATATATATATATATATATATATATATATATATATTGTATGTACAAGTATAACTAGCAGTAGCAGCCCCCCCCCCCCCAAGTATCCAAGTATGACCCACTCCATTGGGTGAAAAATATTCTGCTCTCCTTATGACCTTTCTGATTATAATCACCTGACAAACCATTCACAATACTTCATTGACTAAATCCAGGTGATTTTAATCAAACTGGAAAAGAGCTGAGGAGCCGAATATATTTTACCTTATAGAGTGGGTCATACAAGAGAGTTGGAGTAATTTTACAATCTGCATCACAAAATTACCTTTCATCTAGGGATGGTGAAATAGCCCAGAAAATATAAAAAGTCATTATGTGTAATCATACACGGTGAAAAAAGAACTCCACCAGGCACTACTTACTTATAAACTGATGACATAAGCCAAATGTAATTTAAAAAAAGCTATAGCTATTTTTGTAAGGAAACATTTATTGTTCATAGAGTCCTTGTGACTGTAATAAAAATGAGTAAGAATTAAAAAGTAAACATAGGAGCTGTACATAGCCCCTCCACTATCAGGAGGCAGGCAAAGTCACACTAATCCACCAACCATCTTCCAATACGAGACCACAATTGCAAGGGAGATGTTTGCCCCTGTTTGTGAGGGTTCCTGGAGACCTGAAAATTATTTTAAGGGTTTCTCTGGGGTAGAAAGCCTGATTTAATCAATATGAGTTTTAACAATGTGATAATTTTTAAGAATGATCATTTTGCACTTAGACTGCTTAGCTGTCTATGTGACATTTTAATATATACAAAATATTTATTGGCGTAAAACACTCACTTTTTTACCCTGAAAATAGAGGGTAAACTGTGCCTGCGTGTTATATGCAGGGGGCTGTGGAAAGTTTTTTTCCTGAAACTTCCCTCTTAAAGTTAGGGGGCGTGTTATACGCCTGTGCATGTTATACGCCGATAAATACAGTACATTAAATATATACAGACACATCCCATTTTTAAGCTAATAGTTCACTGCTTTTGTAAAGGATGGGCGTGGTATGGAAGGCCTTAGGTCTAGTTGGGTCTCGGAATAAACCAGGTTAGTTCCATGTTATAGAACATTACTCAAATCATGTAAGAATGACACATATGGACATACTGAAGTGGTTAGTTGTGCAAAGTTATGTAGACCTGTTTAATTTGCCAAAAAACAATCTCAGTTTTCTGTATATTTTTGAGAGTTCTATCACTTAGCAGTTTCTTATGATTTTCAGGGACTCTGGTGGTGAGAGTCGACATGCTGAGTTCTCAGATCTCCAAAAATGTCTTCAGCACTTACAAAGGGAAACACTCTACCTGTTGTATTTTTACTCTCATAGCAGGAGAAAGAGACATGAAAAAGAGCAACAACAAAGCCAGGAGTTTTGGTGGGAAGAGCTTGTTACTGAATCCCCAGGGGACATAATAATTTAGTGGGTGATTCAGCCTGACAGACTTAACCTGCCTGGCGGTCTTCCCGAGTGTGACTCGGGGTGAGATTTTCAGGCTGCGAATGGTCACACTCGGGCTTGCCTCGCTCGATGCAGAAAAAAGGTTTTCTTACCTTTTCTCCGCGATCCAGCGTTGAATCCTCGCAGTGCACGGCGGGCGGATGTCCGCTCGATGCTGTGTGTTCCCCTGATTCCCTTCCCTGCGAGCGTCGCGACGCAGGGGGCGGAAGGAGGGGGGGGCGGCGGGAAATTCAAACGTATAAAAAGTAAAACAAAGTAAAACACAGTAAAAACACACTGATATCATTGGATAAAATTTAAAAAAAATACAGTGACCTTTGATTGCCCCCCCCCAGTGCTTTCCAGTGCCCTGTCTGCAGAATTACTGTATCAGTGTCTGTATATTGCACAGCAATAATGGCAAAGCGCGCCTCTGCATCAAACTTATTATGCGACTTGCTGCCAAACAGCGACAGCGATGCCGAATCCATTGCGGAGGAGCTGAGCGACAGCGACGCGTGGGAAAGTTCATCGTCGGATGCAGAAAGTGATGTGGTTGACGATCCTGCACCTGTGCCCAGCGACGTGCGGACCTGGTGCGCAATTGATTGCGCTACGGAGCACGTAGCGCCCCCTAGGTTTCCGTTCACAGGATCACCTGGAATAAAAGTGGACATAGAGGATGACAATCCCTTAGAATACCTCCGACTATTTTTGACCGATGAGGTGATCGACAAAATTGTTTTGGAGACCAATCGGTATGAAGAACAGCAATCTGCTACCCAGCAGTTATTTTCAAGACGCAGAAAATGGGAGCCTGTGACCAGCGAGGATATATGGAAATTCCTTGGCCTCCTAATTTTGCAGGGAGTGGTGGGAAAACCACTCCAAAAGTGGTACTGGACCACAAATAAATTATTGGCCACACCTTTTTTTGGAACAGTAATGTCCGAATATCGGTTTTCACTTATAATGAAATATTTGCACTTTGCAAATAATGAGGAATTTGACGAACGGTCTCATCCAGCTCCAAAGCTTAAAAAAATTTGGGATATTTACCAAATGGTCCTGCAGAATTTCCAGCGGACCTACATACCTGAGAGGGACATTTCAATAGACGAAAGTCTCATGGCCTACAAAGGTCGCCTAAGCTGGATTCAATTCATTGCGTCTAAGCGCGCTCGCTTTGGGATAAAATCCTTTATGTTATGTGAGTCCAGCTCGGGATATATTTGGAACTCAGTACTTTATACTGGCAAAGGGACCAAATTCTCCCCGAGATTCAGTGATTTTGGGATGGCAACCGCGTCAGTGCTTTCATTGATAGAGCCCTTGCTCAACCAGGGCTACTGTATCACTACGGACAATTTCTATACGTCCCCAGAACTATACGAGTTCCTACTTCTGAATAGGACAGACGCTTATGGGACTGTGAGGCCTAACCGGCGTGACATGCCGTCAGGATTTCCAAACAAAAAGCTCGGGAAAGGACAAGTAGCTGCATGGCAAAAGGGGAAAATGTTGGCTCTGAAGTGGCGGGACAAAAAGGACGTTTCCCTTTTGAGCACGGTCCACAACACCTCGACCGCCATGGTCCATACCAAAGGTGGGAAAGACGTTCTAAAGCCACAGGTGGTGTTGGACTACAACCACACGATGGGAGGTGTGGACAGGGCTGACCAGGCCATGACTTTTTACCCTGCAATGAGAAAGCAGCAAAAAAATATTATAAAAAGATTTTCCGACATCTTTTGGAGCAATGTCTTTGGAACTCTTTCATCCTGCTCAAAAAAAAAAATGTCAGGTCTATCGTCCATGCGGACTTTATGTGGAAGGTGGCTGAACAAATTTTCCTCAAAAACCAAAAACCAACGGTGGTAAACCGTTCTGGACGACGGGCTTCTGGGGTTGTAAATCCAGAGCGACTAACTGGTCGACATTTTTTGGAATATGCACCACCCACTCCAAAAAAAGCAGCACCCACACGGATGTGTGTGGTTTGCTGCTCCAAGCGCGACGCCAGCGGAAGGAAAATTCGCAAAGAAACGCGCTACTGTTGTCTCGACTGTGATGTTGGACTTTGCGCCATACCGTGCTTTAAGGATTTCCACACCCGAGACATTTATTGAATTATCATTTTGCACCCCTGTTTGACCCCCCAAAAAATCAGAGTATCTGAATATATTATTTGTTAAAATTTATTGAATAAAAACTATTGTTATTATTAAATTATTATTTGTTATTATTTATTATATTATAATTTATGATTTTGTGTTTCAAACTTTGTCATAGTCTATTAGAGACTCTGGTTTGGACAGATTTAGGTGAGTTATTCCTAAGAATTGCAGGCCTGCAATCTAAAACGCCAAATTTCCATGCAAAATAATGGTACCGCTTTCAGCACCTTTTTTCAGAAAGAATCATACCGCCAGGGAGGTTAATCTAAAACTTAAATATCACTTGTGAGAAGGCTTGCACTTTAACATTTTCATGGGTTCATATCTGAAAAATGTGTACAATTGACCACTGGATGACTGGTATTCCTCAGTAGGCACGTGCCGCTAACCTCTATGGCTAACATTCTGATTATTTTCCTGTTACACCTGTTTTTTCCTCCATAAATAGGATGACATGGGTATCTGCACTGATCATAGGACACAGTTACACGTTTTAGGGCTATCATAGCTTTATGTCATGTCCAGGTGCCATCTAAATTCAAACACATGTTCTGTAACCTTGCAACCTTGAGTCTTTAAAGAAACATAGGGGTTGATTTACTAAAACCGGAGAGTGCAACATCTGGTGAAGCTGTGCATGATAGCCAGCTTCTAACTTTAGCCTGTTCAATCAAAGCAGGAGTTCACCCGAAAATGTTTTTTTAACATTAGATTGATGCTCATTTTGTCAAGGGGAATCGGGTAGTTTTTTTTAAAAACGAAGCCGTACTTACCGTTTTAAGGAGCGATCTTCTCCGCCGCTTCCGGGTATGGTCTTCGGGACTGGGCGTTCCTATTTGATTGACAGTCTTCTGACAGGCTTCCGATGGTCGCATACATCGCGTCACGAGTAGCCGAAAGAAGCCGAACATCGGTGCGGCTCTATACGGCGTCTGCGCACCGACGTTCGGCTACTTTCGGAAAATCGTGACGCGATTGATGCGACCGTCGGAAGCCTGTCGGAAGACTGTCAATCAAGTAGGAACGCCCAGTCCCGCAGCCCATACCCGGAAGCGGCGGAGAAGATTGCTCTCTAAAACGGTAAGTACTGCTTCGTTTTTTAAACTACCTGATTCCCCTTGACAAAATGAGCATGAATCTAATGTTAAAAATTTACATTTACGGGTGAACCTCCACTTTAAGCTTTGAGAATAAAAAAAAACTGAACGCTGATTGGTGTCTATGCCGAGCTGTACCCGATTTTGCATTCTCCAGTTTTAATAAATATACTCCTATAGTTTGTGCTCTGGAGTTTGGGGTACAGCTTAAATGCACACAAACACACATATATATATATATATATATATATATATATATATATTGTATGTACAAGTATAACTAGCAGTAACAGGCCCCCCCCCCAGTATGACCCACTCCATTAGGTGAAAAATATTCTGCTCTCCTTATGACCTTTCTGATTATAATCACCTGACAAACCCTTCACAATACTTCATTGACTAAATCCAGGTGATTTTAATCAAACTGGAAAAGAGCTGAGGAGCCGAATATATTTTACCTTATAGAGTGGGTCATACAAGAGAGTTGGAGTAATTTTACAATCTGCATCACAAAATTACCTTTCATCTAGGGATGGTGAAATAGCCCAGAAAATATAAAAAGTCATTATGTGTAATCATACACGGTGAAAAAAGAACTCCACCAGGCACTACTTACTTATAAACTGATGACATAAGCCAAATGTAATTTAAAAAAAGCTATAGCTATTTTTGTAAAGAAACATTTATTGTTCATAGAGTCCTTGTGACTGTAATAAAAATGAGTAAGAATTAAAAAGTAAACATAGGAGCTGTACATAGCCCCTCCACTATCAGGAGGCAGGCAAAGTCACACTAATCCACCAACCATCTTCCAATACGAGAGGTACAAGAAAAGACAGCAATGATTCCGGTTGTCTGCTTTCGAAGCTTGTTTATACACACCTTATTATAAAGTGTGTCTCCAGGCCAAAATGTGTTATTTTTCAAATAAAGGAGGATTAAAACCTCTCTTAGTTCCCATTTCAGTTGTTCCCCTTTATTTCCTGTTTGGTGCCCATTTTCCCTGTGACAAAAAGTGAAGGGCATCTCCCTGCAGACAGCAATATAAACCAGACAGAGGCTCTTATCCAGCCTTTTTAACATTTTTGCCTCAGGGAAATCCTAAATAATAATCAGGTCTCTGGGGAACATTTACTAAACCCAATTCATTGGGGGCAATTGCATAAATTGCCCTTACATTGGTGGTCAGTAGGATGCATATAACCCTAAGGCCTTGTACACATGATAGGATAGCCAGAGGACAACGGTCTGAAGGACCGATGAAGCTGACTGATGGTCCATCACGCCTACACACCATAGGTTAAATAACCGATCGTGTTAGAACGCGGTGACGTAAAACACAACGACGTGCTGAAAAAAACAAAGTTCAATGCTTCCAAGCATGCGTCGACTTGATTCTAAGCATGCGCGGGTTTTTAACCGATGCTTTTGAAAACTAACGATCGGTTTTGACCTATTGGTTAGGCGTCCATCGGTTAAATTTTAAAGCAAGTTCCTATTTTTTTAACCGAAGGTTAAATAACCTATGGGACCCACACACGATCGGTTTTGACCGATGAAAACGGTCCCTGTCACTAAATAAAATGGTTAGCTTACAGTCCTGTTTACACCTTGTGTTTGCTTTGCTTCAAAACTTATACCCCATGTCCCTTTAGTGGTGCTTCAAAGCCTCCATAGAAGTCTATGGCAAAGCCCGCTTGAAGCACCTTCAGCTTTTCAGAAGCTTTAATTCAGCTTTAGCTTCGCTTTGTTTTGGGGAAATTGCAAGTATGAGACATCAACACACACACAGGGCATCTGCCAAGCGTCAACAAAGCTTCAAAAGAGCATCACTAAAGCTTCAGCGAATCATCACTGAAGCTTCATCGAAGCATCACAGAAGCATCAAAAACACATCATAAATGCTTGTTGAAGCAGTAGGCGCTTTAATGTGCGTTAAAGCTGAAGCAAGTGTAAATGAGCCCTATGGGTGTATTCGCTAATTCAACTTAGTTATTTTCCTGAGAGCTGAGGGAAATTATCATACAGGTCCTGTTAGAGGCAAGCAATGTGACAAAGTTCAGCATCACTTGCAACAACTGAACAATATTAGTGTTAACAATGACAGCTTCTTCGTTTTTTACAATTAAATTCAAGTATTCTCCAGCATTTTAGAAAACCTCGAATCATCCTGCTTAATATCTAGAAAAGGAGAAAAACCTTTCAAGACATGCCATATAATACTATCAGCCAAGTCATAGAAAGATTACTTATAGTAACCCATTGCAACCATTTTTCTGTAGCCAGATCAGTTGATGTGCAGTTATCAGTTGCTAAGGATTGCTGTACTTTGCCTATAATCATTACTGTTTGAACTGCCTTAGTTAACAAGTCTGTATATGTAAAAGGGACAGACTGGTTTACACATAGAGCGTATCATGTAATAAAGTGATCACATTGCTGTTAGCCTTACTTTAAAAAGTCACACGCAGAGCAGGACATGACATGTTACCTCATTTAACCCTGTGCACTGTTAATGTTTTATTATTAAGAGCCCATATGTTCTGTCTCTCGTGGCATATGTGCTTAGCCAGCCTGGGTCTACATGTCACTTATTTAACTCTCTTGCCTTGCATTTGGAGATCTCTGGTTAAACAGAATTAGAATGGATTCCACAGACATTTTCACTGTGTTATTATAATTTAAAATACTTATTTAGTTTTTCTAATGGGTAGTGAATGCTGGCATTTAGTATATACGAAGGTCTAGCTAGGCAGGATCTTCTCACTGATGCTAAGCCAACAGATCTTGGCGTGTGCTTATACCTAGCCTTTAATAGCGTAAGATAGGAATGGATTGTTTACAAACAATCACACTTAAGCCCCGTACACACGACCGAGTTTCTCGGCAGAATTCATCCAGAAACTCGATCGGAGCTGAATTCTGCCGAGAAACCCGGCCGTGTGTACACTTTCGGCCGAGGAAGCCGACGAGTTCCTCGTCGAGCCAAATAGAGAACATGTTCTCTATTTCCTCGTTGTTCAATGAGGAAAGTTGGCTCGCCGAGATCCTCGGCGGCTTCACACAGAACTCGACGAGCAAAACGATGAGTTTTGCCCGTCGAGTTCCTCGGACGTGTGTACGGGGCCTAACTGGATGATTGTTCATTGATACATGAGCAGGCAAGGGTATCCATACCAAGTAAGCATTCATGTCTATGGATTATGGGATTATTTGGAAGAATAATTATGGTCAGTTGTTAAAGTCTAAAACCATGTATGCTGTTTATCCAAAAATGACTGCATGTCTATAGGCTGTGGGATTATCCGGAAGAATAATTTGGTTTGGTCAGTTGTGAAAGTTTAGCAATACACAGTATTTTGCCAGAATTGACTAGATAATTATTTCTGAAGTTTTATACATTAAGGCCTCATACACACGACCGAGGAACTTGTCGGAAAAGACACATCGTTTTCCTCGGCAAGTTCCTTGTTAGGCTTGTCGAGAAACTTGACAAGCTTTCTTTGCGTACACACTGTCAAGACCAAATCTCCTCGTTCTCAAACGTGGTGACGTACAACACATACAACGGCAGGGGAAGTTTGATTTCACTGGCACAACCCTTGGGGCTGCTTTTGCTAATCTCATGTTACTGCGTGTTAAGTAAAAGTTTGGTGAGAGACGATTTGCACTTTTCAGTCTGTTACAGCTCGAAAAATGTGTTATCTCCATTACAAATGCTACTTTTACCGAAGGTGCGCTCCCGTCTCATACTTTATTCTGAGCATGCGCGGGTTTTTAAGCATACACACGATCATGTTTCTCGTTGAAAACCAGCCCGACGAGGACCACGACGAGGAAATTGAGACTCCCGTCGTGGAAAAAGAGAACTTGTTCTCTTTTTGCCTCATTGAGTTCCTCTGCAGTTTTCTCGATGAAAAGCATACACACGACCGGTTTCCTCAGCAAAAAAGCTCTGCCACCAAGTTTCTTGATGGATTCTGTCGAGGAAAACGGTCGTGTGTACGAGGCCTCATAGTGGCAGAATCCATTCATTCAAGTCCAAGCTTGAAGCAAATCTTGAACAAGCCGTCTAATGATAATGCATTTGATGACTGGTTGTTTACTGGTTGGTAGATACCTTTATAAAGGTGAACGTGTGTATGTAATACCCAATAAGAAGAAAATAAGATAGAAACTCCTGATTTCATTGGGTAGTTGAGATGAATCGGAATTTAGTAGTCTGATTACATTCCTGATAAACTGCCCACTTGATGACTATCAGTAACATTTGTAAGAAGATAATTACTAAATGGTGTCTTCAACCCTATTATTACAGTTTTCCAAAAAAATAAAATAATAACTGGTAGTAAAAATAAAAAAATATTGTTTACAGTACTCCACTGGTGTAAGAACAATACTGACCTCAAAAACTAAAGCCCCGTACACAAGATCTGAATTTCCGATGGAAAAGTCTGTCTGACTTTTTCCATCGGAAATTCCAATTGTGTGTATGCCCAATTAGAGTAATTCCATCGGACATTCTGATGAATTCCATCAGAGTTTACATAGAGAACATGTTCTATTTTACTCCGATGGAATTCCGTCGGAATTCTGATGTGAATTTGGTCAGACAAAGGTCCGATCGTGTGTACAGGGCATTAGGAGACATCAAAAGCAGCAAGAAAAATCTCCTAACCTGACTTATCAGTATAGGGATGATGTACTGTAACGCAACAATCAGTAAATCACCTTGTGTTTGATATGCAACAGCACGTTCCTGAATTTGCTAAAGCAACCAATGCAGTTATGCATTCATTACAAAATAAACTCAATTTCAAAGTTCAGCACTTTAAACCAATCAGAAACTGGTGCAGTTGACATGTGCTAAAAGAAGGAGAAAGCAAGAGTGGCCTCAGTCTCATGGTTGTAAATAAAAGTCTTTATAACCGCTTTTTGCTAACGGATCTGAATGCAGCTGCATTGTTTTCAATGGAGACATACAAAACAGGTGCATAAACATGTAATATGCAATGAGATCTATAACACAAAATCCCAAATTATTTGAGGACATGCGTATACACGTATACCGTTGAAAAAAGGAACAGGACTATTTTTACACATTAAAAAATGTATTTGTAAACTGATCGTTTATGCAGGAACTTTTTGTTCCTTGTCAATGATTGGTAAAATTTTTACAGCCATGTTACAGTGATGTGAATGAGGCCTATCCCATATCTGTATTCAGGGCTGGTGCTACCACTAGACAAACTAGGCAGCCGCCTAGGGTGCCCGGCCACTGGTGTACCTACTCTCTTCTCTCTGCAGCAAGTAACTAAGTCTCAGCATCAGAAGGCAGCCACCGCTCCATTCGCACATAGTGTCAGAGGCGCAACAGCGGCGGAGGACTGTGTCTGTGTCCCGACTCCCAAATGAATAGAAGCAAGCAAACATCAATGCACTGGTGAGGCTGCATTTGATGGGCGCTGGTGAGGCTGCATCTGATTGGCTCTTCATTAAAAAGGTGGAGTTTACATGGGCAGGGGGAAAGGGCGTGGAGTCAGGGTTTGGAGCCAAGGGGGGGGCGGCAAAATGAGGTTTCGCCTAGGGTGGCAAAAATCTATGCACCAGCCCTGTCTGTATTGCTGCTCCTTTACTGTACAAACAGCAGGTTCGGGTTGTGTTTACTAATGCTGCAGTGGAGGTAGAGGACCTAGCTGTGCTATCTGGCAGGGGTTTGTAGATCACTAAACTAGTTGCAGAGAATTACAAATCCCTAGGCAGATTGAACTTCCCACATATGTAATCCATCTGTATATTTAGCTGCCTGCCTGGAGTTCTACTGAAAACATATTCATTAAAGCAATGCAAAGAGGACTACAATGCAGCAACTCATATTTACCAATCAAATTTACCATTACTACAGTAATCTTTGTGAAGAATACATTTTTGATTGGTTGTAATGGGCTGTTGGACTTTGCACATTATCATTGCTTCTAACACTTTCTTATTGAATAAACCTGCAAATGTCAGCAAGTTTATGCACTATGGTTAAATTATCCTTAAAGTGATTATAAAGGTTATTTAAAAAAAAAACATGCTATACTTACCTGCTCTGTTCAATGGTTTTGCACAGAGCAGCCCCTATCCTCCTTTTCTGGGGTCCCCCACCAGCGCTCCTGCCTCCACCTCCCTTCTGAGGCCCTCCCCCAGCAAACCTCTTCCTAGCAGTGGTACTCATGTGTGCGTCTATTGGATTTAATTGACAGCAGCAGGAGCCAATGGCTCCCACTGCTTTCAATGGGGCTGATTTACTAAAGGGAAAAAGGCTGCTCACTTTGCAGTTGCACTCTCTAATTCCATTTGCTCCAGAGCTCAGGAAATGAGCAGAAGCTCTGCTGACTTCCATCATCCAATCATGTGCAAGCAAAAAAAAAATGTTTTTTCCTGGCACGTGATTGGGTACTTGTTGCAAAGTGAAGCCTTATCTCATTTAATAAGCTCTGGAACAACTGCACTTGCAGAGGGTAACTTCACTTTTCAAAGTGCACAGCCCATTTGCCCTTGGTAAATAAACCTCAATAGGGCAGATTCATATACAATTGGACAGGCGCAGCGTATCAGAGATACGCTACTCCGCCGTATCTTACCTGGCGTAAATTTGAATCCAGGAAGAATTCGCACCGTAAGTTACGACGGCGTAGTGTTTTTCTGGCGGCGTATTTTAAATTGGGCAGGTTGGGGGCGGGTTTCATTTAAATGAAGCCCGTCCCCGTGCCAAATGAAATGCGCACGCGCCGTTCCTAAATTTCCCGCCGTGCATTGCGCTAAATGACGTTGCAACAACGTCATTTTTTTAACTTAGACGTGACTTACGTCCATCCCTATTCACGGACGACTTACGCAAAAAAAAATTCAAATTTTGACGCGGGAACGACGGCCATACTTTAACATGGCAAGTCTATCTATTCGCCACAAAATAGCAGCTTTAACTATACGCCGGAAAAAGCCGGAGGCAATCCGAAGGCATACAATGCCGTACGCCTGTCGGCGTACAGACGACGTAAGAGAATGCGACGACCGTGCGTACGTTCGTGGATCGTCGGAAAAAGCTAATTTGCATACCTGACGCGGAAAACGACACAAACTCCACCCAGCGAACGCCGAAGTATTGCATCAGCGATCCGAAGGCGTACAAAGCCGTACGCCTGTCGGATCTTACCCAGATGCCGTCGTATCTTGGTTTGAGGATTCAAACTAAATATGCGACGCGGGAAATTTCAAAGTACGCCGGCATATCAGTAGATACGCCGGCGTACTTGCTCTGTGAATCTGCCCCAATGAGTCTAGTGAGGAAGGTGGGAGAGGGCAGTGCTGCTGTTATTGGGCACAACGCTGGATCGAAATTGGGCTTAGGTAATTATTAAGGGGTGCAGGGGGGGGGGGGAGCTACACCTAAAAGGTTTGTAACTTTAATGCAGAGAATGCATTAAGATAAAAAAAACCTTTAGCCTTTACAACCACTTTAGAGGCATCTGAAAATTTCAAAGGCTTTTAGTCTGGTCTGTGCTTTTTCACACATGAACTTTTCAAATAAATTGTTCTTATCCTGAAGATTTGGTTCATAAGAATTATTTATGAAATAGATTTATTTTTACAAAATCTTGTTGGATGTTTGAATCATACACAAACTATATGTTAATAAAGCACACCCATATATATATATATATATATATATATATATATATATATATATATATATATATATATATATATATATATATATATTTGGTTTACATTCATTTAACATAATAGGGTTGATTGCACTAGAGAATACAAAACCCAGTGCATGGTAGCCAAATAGCTTTTAACTTTTAACTAGCTTGTTCAATAAGGCTTTGACAAAAATCCTGGAAGCTGATTGCTTTCTATGCAGAGCTGCACCAGAATTCGCACCCCTCGCTTTTAGTAAATCAACCCCATACGTTAATGGCACCTTTACTAAGCACTAGGCCTAAAGCAATCAGATATCAGTAAAGGTACCCCCACACACAAGATGATAGACAACTGTTCTGCCCATTTGAAGGCAGATCGGAAAGCAATCTCATATCTTAACCTTGAGCATTCTCAAACTTTGATGGTTGTCTGGGGGAGCAGTCACTTGGGCAGCTGGGAAAATTTGCACTGATAGCAATTGTTTGCTGCTGAAATAAGTTGCCTTGCCAGTGTCTGCTATTACCGCTCATCTCCTTCCCCTCCCCCTCTTTTCACTTAAACATGAACGTCCAGCCGAGCAGAACATTTGTGTTAATGGTAGTGCCACAAAATGGCAGTGCCTGAGGGCGGTCAAATTCTGCATGCAGGTTCCATCACCCTCAGAACGCCCTGGAAAGCCTTAGCTTGGTTGATCAGTCAAATGTACTGTTTTTTTTTTGTTTGTTTTTTAAGAGTACTAAAAACACATCAAAGAGTGATCACCAATTTTACACATATATTACTACAATTTTTAATCACAACAGTGGTTTAAATCTACATCACAATAAAAATGTGATCAGTTGTCAATTAAAATATCCACCCATGACCTGCCGTATATCACAACTGGAAAATACATGATTACAATAACACGATTGCTTACAAACACATGACAAGGGGAGATCTATAAGACACAACCATGCATGTTTTTTAAACACCTTAAAAGTAGTAGCTAGAAATAAAAATGAAAGCAGTCGCTTTAAGGCCAAATTTTTCTGTACTTATATTTTGCCAGTGGCTTCAGCAACATAAACAATGTGCCAATAAAGGTATTTGCTGACAACATCTGTGAGCAATGCCCTTTGATATACCCTAATCTCATGTGATAGCTAGTGTTGAGCAGAATATGCCATATTCGATTTCGCGATATATCTCGAATATATATTCGAATATTCGAGATATATTCGCTAAATTCGAATATTCGTGATATTTTATCGAAAGTAAATGATTGCGATTTTTCGCTATTGCGAATGCGAAAATAATTGCGATTTTTTGATAACTGCGGTAGGAGCACTCTGATTGGCTCAGAATATTCGTGATATTTTATCGAAATATCGCAACATGCGAATGCGATATTTATTGCGCAATTTCGAGAAATGCTGGAGGAGCGCTCTGATTGGCTCAGAATATTCGTGATATTTTATCGAAATATCGCAACATGCGAATGCGATATTTATTGCGCAATTTCGAGAAATGCTGTAGGAGCACTCTGATTGGCTCAGAATATTCGTGATATTTTACAATACAAAATAATTGCGAATATTCGGCAAATGCGGAAGGAGCACTCTGATTGGCTCAGAATATTCTTGATATTTTACAATACAAAATAATTGCGAATATTCGGCAAATGCAGAAGGAGCACTCTGATTGGCTCAGAATATTCTTGATATTTTACAATACAAAATAATTGCGAATATTCGGCAAATGCAGAAGGAGCACTCTGATTGGCTCAGAATATTCTTGATATTTTACAATACAAAATAATTGAGAATATTCGGCAAATGCGGAAGGAGCACTCTGATTGGCTCAGAATATTCTTGATATTTTACAATAGAAAATAAAAAGTGTTTTGCATTGGTGGTGATTCTTTACTCTATCCATCTGTCACAGCCGTTTGTCAATCAAACACCTTGAAGATTGAACACGTTCATGCTGCATGCTTTGGACTTTTTTTCACTTCACATATCAAAGACATTTTTATGAAAGATTATTTTTCTATTATTGGGACTATATTTCTTTATATATTTGTTTCACTGTGTATTTCACAAGTTATTTGCGCTTGCTTATTTTATAATTTGCCCACATGTCTTGTCACTAGACATATTTTTTATTCTTGTAGAGCGACTCCATTTTCTGTCTTGTATTAATTTATGTTGTATAACATTTTTGAGTTGCTGCTGTATTCTCCCCTTTTTTAAGGTATGCGCAATTTTTTCCTTCTTACAAAAAATAATAATATCAAACATACAAATATTCATAACATACACATACACATACACAAAGCCCCCCCCTTTTGCATCAGAGACAATCAGAGTTCTCCTACCACAGTTATCGAAAATTCGCAATCATTTTCGCATTCGCAATAGCGAAAAATCGCAATTTTTTTTTTTTCAATTTGGCAACATAATAGGATCGCCTCAGCTTAGCTACTCGGCCCAGGGTCTCTAATCATACCAGCAATGCTTTTAGACGTCGATAGGATGTGATCTGTTTTAAAAATCAAATTGAAAAAATGCGAATATTCGGAATTGCGAATATTCACCGCGAAATTCGAAATATAGCGCGATTTCTCGAATATGCTATATTCGAGTCGAATATTCGCAATGCGAATATTCGTGAGCAACACTAGTGATAGCACAACTGCAAAGAATGAGAGCCCTACATAGATCCAACAGAAAAACAATATATTATCCTATCCCTGCTTATGAAGATAAACAACTTGTACATTAGAACATGCATGTATAGTGTGCAAATCAGATAACACACAATCATCTTCATATAACATGCATTCAACATATATACATTTCACCATGGCAAAAGATAAAGATCGACATGTGAAAACCCTGCATTTTTAAAAAAAAATACGTCTTTTCCCTCTATTTTAAAGGCCATTCCTGTAAATATTCAAAGCCAAGCTATCACGCTGTTACAGTAAGCGATGGGCAAAGCTTAATGTTTCACAGGCTTGGCTTTTGTTTAATTTTCAGTAGGCCCAAAGCCTGCAGCCTGCTGTCTTCTGCTCAGAAGCAAAACATGTATTCAGCTCAGTTCCTATCACACATACAGTGAATAAGACAGTGATTTTTATTTGAATTGATGAACTATAAAGCAACACCATATATCAAGCCATGGCATAATCTGCCTAAATCATATAACATGTTTTTATTGGAATAAATGAAACGGTAATCATGGCGCCTAAAATATTATGCACTATATTGTAAAATACATAGGAGTTGAAATCGGCAACACACAAAAAAGGTTGATTAAAACCCCCAAAAAACTAAAATATTACTGAATTAAGCAATGCAGTGAGGTACTAGCGTGTGTATTTTTTACACTGACCCAACATACCTATGCTTGATTTGAGTTTGCATTCAGTATAAGAGTCTGATTGGGCTGCGCAAATTAAATCAAACTCACGTGGCTGCTTTGAAATACAATCCATTTTGCATATCATGGCCCCAGGCCTAACTAACCTGCAAGCTTCTTATATTTGAGGTAGTGATCTCATAACGGTAACTAATGATGCAAAGGTACTGCCTCTATTGTAACTCTAAAGGTGCAAGCTTCTTTTCGCAGTCATTATACATTATAAAACCAGGCCTTGAAAAGGGAAGCATAATTTAAAGCCAAATTGTAATAATAGATTAATACAGCTTAAAGCTGCACAATTGCTCATATAATTAATGTAAATATCACATTACGTAGTGTGTGATGATTTCTTGTTTTGTTGAACCAGTTTGGAGAATACTGGAAAAGCGAATGCCTGAGCTTAGCATTTCCCTCCCTATTAGACAACATTAAACATATACGCTTGCATTATTGGGTTTTCTGGCCCCCTCTACAGAATTTACATAACCGACCTGAATCCACAAAAAAACATAAGCCGCTGTAATGTTTTTCTGAGCTTTTGTAGCTAAGCCCTTTTCATACTTGAGGGGGGGGGGGGGGGGGGGGAGTCCATCATATTATTTTTAATGTTTAGTGTGCCTTTAGAGAGCTAGCTGAAACTTTATCTAATGAAATCTATTGCTTTAAATGATAATGGATTTGGGGGTCTTTGATCAGACCAAAAGCAGCCCTTGCTACCCTTCTGGCCCCATTTTGCAGCCCAAGGACTTTGATAAATAGACCCCATGTTGTTCTAATTGTGTATCTGTTTGCATGGCTTCTCAGTGGATGAATATGAAGGCCCTTATGGGAAGCATACATTATTATGAAAACATATTCTGGCATAAACTATGCATTTGTCACTATGAGGCTATTGATAACATCTATGGAAAAACGTCTATAAATAATGGAGTGGGGAATCTATACATAATATTATCTTAAATGCATCTGAAGCCAAGTAGAACAACATGGGACTACTTTCAAACAGACACATATATATATATATATATATATATATATATATATATATATATATATATATATATATATATAGAGAGAGAGAGAGAGATATAGATAGATATCTATCTCTCTCTCTATATATATATTTATATATCTATATATATATAGATATGGATAGATAGATAGATAGATAGATAGATAGATAGATAGATAGATAGATAGATAGATAGATAGATAGATAGATAGATAGATAGATAGATAGATAGATAGATAGATAGAGTATATTGATATATTAAAAAATATATATATATATATATATATATATATATTTTTTTTTACTATTATTATTATTTTATATGAGTCCCTATTAGGTGCATATGCTATGCCTGTTAACTGTTGTATAAACATTATATACATTTAATTTGCTATTATTATTGCTCCTTTCAATAATTGCACTACACAGTGCAGCACACTAGATCCCATTAATAATTTACATCAGATAAATGGGAAATTCTCATTTTTGTGTGACTGTTTTTTATACATGGATTGACCTGAGCTACAGGAACCTTATATAATGGGCACATACTGAGTATCATCCATATGTGTTTACCTGCCATCTGCCTGATCACAGTCACCAGTAAACTTCCTAAATCAATGTTGTTTTACAATATGGAGTAAACATTCAATTTAGAATTTCTGGCTGTAGTACTAAAACCCTAGTATACCATAAAGAAGCCAAAAAACCTCCTTGTTAATAAAGTAACAATGCATGCCATTACCCTAAAAACAATATATATATATATATATATATATATATATATATATATATATATATATATATATATATATATATATATACAAGAGACTTCCAACAATGCATGTCATTACCCTAATATATATATATATATATATATATATATATATATTTAATATATATATACATATACATATATATATATATACAAAAGATCTCCTTATTAATATAATAACAATGCATGCATGTCAGTTCCCTAATATATATAAAGTATACATACAAGAGACCTCCAACAATGCATGTCAGTACCCTAATAATTATGTATGTATGTCTGTATATATATATATATATATATATATATATATATATTAGGGTACTGCCATGCATTGTTGGAGGTCTCTTGTATGTACACTTGTATATATATATATATATATATATATATATATATATATAAGATCTCCTTATTAAAAAGATCTCCTTATTAATTTAATAACAATGCATGTCAGTACCCTAATATATATATATATATATATATATATATATATATATATATATATATATATATATATATATATATATATATATATATTCCTGTTGCCTGTTCACTGTTGTATAAACATTATATACATTTAATTTGCTCTCTTTATATATATATGGACTCTCATAGCATCAGGATTACATCTACATATTTTTCTATATATATTCTATATAGCTCTATACTCTCATAGCATCAGGATCTTGGTAATTATTAGAGGAACAAAAAGCAGACAGTGTGCTGCTGCTAAACAGTTGGTGCTCTCATTGGGGAGCCTGCAGATGGCTGTGGGTGGGAAATGCCTGCACTTTCTTAAAGCTGTGAGCTGAGTGTGGTGTTGGGGATACTTGCTGTGTCTCCCCTCCCCCCTGCATGGCTGTCTGTCTATCACAGCTTGCCGGCCCATGGCACTGCCACTTGCCCCCGAGCGTGGGAATAGGAGCGTCCAGCCGTTCACATCTCCTGCATTCCGTTTAACCGAATCAATTAGGCAGGACAGACCCCCCTCCCTCCCAGTCTCCTCCTCCTCTTCCATTTTTGTCACTTGTGTCTACGTCCTAATTATTTCACTTTTGGGGGGGGGGGGGGGCTGTTTCCAGGCTAGATGTGGCCAACCTTATAGAAGATCGGAGGAGTAGAGGAGATGTAGGGAGGAGCACACGTGGCTTCCTTGGAGTAATGTCACTTTTATTCCCATTGCTGGCTGCAGAGTAAGACAAGAACATTTTTAACACTTTGACAAGGGGGGAGGCGAACTCTTCTCCATCATGTCTTTCTGCTTCACTGCCTTCCTCAAGGAGACCCACTCACAAGAGACAAGCATCTGTCCTTGTATTTCCAATAGAAGAAGGAACATTTCCAGCCATCAGATTTATCCTACTCTGCATCTCCCTTTATTGATGAATATGGAGGAGACTGAGCGGTCATCAACCACAGCAACTTTCTCCAGATCATGGCCAGTCCACATGGCACCAAATTCACCAAATTCATCTTACTGCTCTTTATGTGCATATCCATGAGTATACATTTATTATTGTACACATCAGAAACACAACCCATCAAGCTAAAGGATGCTTAATACAAAAAAAATGACAGTTATTTTTAAGTCTAATTAGCTTTGAAAATAATAGGCACATAGCTACATACAGACTCTAACCCTTGAGCCTATAGAATAAAACTATAATGATCCATAATGTACATTTTCCATTATACCACATTTCTATTACAGAGTGGTATTCTGTTCTATATAAGTAAAAACATAAAGATTACATTGAAATTTTAGTGTCCCTGGATTAAATGTACATTTAAAAATAAAAATATCCATGAGTATACATTTATTATTGTACACATCAGAAACACAAACCATCAAGCTAAAGGATCCTTAATACAATAAAAAATGACAGTTATTTTTAAGTCTAATGAGCTTTGAAAATAATAGTCACATAGCTAAATACAGATTCTTACCCTTGAGCCTATAGAATAAGCCTACACATGTGTACATTTTCCATTATACCACATTTCTATTACAGAGTGGTATTCTGTTTTGTGTAAGTAAAAACATAAGGATTACATTGGAATTCTAGTGTCCCTGGATTAAGTGTACATTTTTTTTTAAAGTGACAGTTATTTTTAGTTGAGTCTACTGAGCTTTGAAAATAATAGTCACCTAGCTAAATACAGATTCTTACCCTTGAGCCTATAGAATAAGCCTACACATATGTACATTTTCCACTATACCACATTCCTATTACAGAGTGGTATTCTGTTCTGTGTAAGTAAAAACATAAGGATTACATTGGAATTCTAGTGTCCCTGGATTAAGTGTACAATATTTTATTTTTAAAGTGACAGTTTTTTTTAGTTGAGTCTACTGAGCTTTGAAAATAATAGTCAGATTCTTACCCTTGAGCCTATAGAATAAAACCATTAATTTGTACATTTTTAAGTATACCACAGTGGTATTATGTTCTATACGTAAAAACATAAGGAGTACATTGGAATGCTAGTGTGGATTAAGTGTACATTATTTTTTTTTAAAAAACAGTTATTTTAACTGAGTCTAATGAGCTTTAAAAATAATAGTCACATGGCTAAAATAAAGATCCTTAGCCTTGAGCCTATACAATAAAACGATACTAATGATCCATATGTACATTTTTAATTATACCACATTTCATATATTTATTACAGAGTGGTATTTTGTTCTATGTAAGTAGAAACATAAGGATTACATTGAAATTCCTGTGTCCCTGGATTAATTGTACATTATTTTTTTTTTAAAGTGACAGTTATTTTTAATTGAGTCTAATGAGCTTTGAAAATGATAGCCACATGGCTAAAATAATCATCCTCACCCTAAAGCCTATACAATAAAACTCATCTGTACTAGAGATCCATATATATACAGTTTCAGTGGTCAGCTTGAATTAAATATTGTATAAATATATAAATGTATAAATATATAAATCGTATAAAACACACCTACTACTGAACAGTATATATGGCTCATTGATACTGTTTTATTTGCTACCTTTTATTCTAAAGACTTTATCCACAAAGCTTTAATACAAGAGTAATCCCCATGTTAGCCATGTGACTTTCATTTTCAACGTTGATTAGACTCCACTGAAAATAACTGTCACATTTAGAAAACGAATGTAAACTTAATGCAGTGACACTATAATTCCACTGAATATATATTTTTTTTTGTGTACACAGAGCACTACACAGAGATACTACTATGTAATAAATAGTTTACATGTAGTATAATGCAAGCCTCCTACTGAAGTGTATATATGGGTCACTAGCACTGGCAGGTTTATTCTAAAGGCTTTTGAAAATACCTGTCATTTTTTTCCCATCCCAATAGTGTAATAGTTATTTTGGTTCTTATAGAACAGGATATGTACATATATTTTAAAAAATGACAGTTATTTTCAGCAGAGTCTAATCAACTTTCAAAATGAAAGTCACATGGTTAAAACGAGGATCCTTGCACTTGTGTTGAAGCTTTGTGAATAAAACTGTCAGTACTAGTGACCTATATATACACTTCAGTATTATTCCACATGTAATAATATGTAATATAAAAACAAAACGTATTCAATGGAATTATAGTGTCCCTGGATTAAGTGTATTTATTTTTATTTTATTTTTTGGAGGCAGTTATTTTCAGTGGAGTCTAATTAACTTTGAACATGAAAGTCACATGGCTGAAATGGGGATCCTCACTCTTGTGTTAAAGCTTTGT
>NC_053489.1:116804075-116816575 GCF_905171775.1 Rana temporaria
TCTACCTCCTCTCCTCACTCTCTTCTACCTCCTCTCTTCTCCTAACGCTCTTCTACCTCCTCTCCTCACTCTCTTCTACCTCCTCTCCTCACTCTCTTCTACCTCCTCTCCTCTCCTAACGCTCTTCTACCTCCTGTCCTCTCCTCACTCTCTTCTACCTCCTCTCCTCTCCTCACTCTCTTCTACCTCCTCTCCTCTCCTCACTCTCTTCTACCTCCTCTCCTCACTCTCTTCTACCTCCTCCCCTCACTCTCTTCTACCTCCTCTCCTCACTCTCTTCTACCTCCTCTCCTCACTCTCTTCTACCTCCTCTCCTCACTCTCTTCTACCTCCTCTCCTCACTCTCTTCTACCTCCTCTCTTCTCCTAACGCTCTTCTACCTCCTCTCCTCACTCTCTTCTACCTCCTCTCCTCACTCTCTTCTACCTCCTCTCCTCTCCTAACGCTCTTCTACCTCCTGTCCTCTCCTCACTCTCTTCTACCTCCTCTCCTCTCCTCACTCTCTTCTACCTCCTCTCCTCTCCTCACTCTCTTCTACCTCCTCTCCTCACTCTCTTCTACCTCCTCCCCTCACTCTCTTCTACCTCCTCTCCTCACTCTCTTCTACCTCCTCTCCTCACTCTCTTCTACCTCCTCCCCTCACTCTCTTCTACCTCCTCTCCTCACTCTCTTCTACCTCCTCTCCTCACTCTCTTCTACCTCCTCTCCTCACTCTCTTCTACCTCCTCTCCTCACTCTCTTCTACCTCCTCTCCTCACTCTCTCCTACCTCCTCCCCTCACTCTCTTCTACCTCCTCTCCTCACTCTCTTCTACATCCTCTCAACAACGGAAGGCATTTGCTTCTTGCTTATAGCAGGGCCTTGCTGCCTTTTCCTTTTTTTTCCTGAAATCTGTGATCCGCAGTGAGTCACCGTGTCATTACCTTACCACTTTGCCGGGCTCATGCTTTCTGTGTGTCCTAGCTGTGTGTGTGCTGCTGCCCTTTGCTGCTATATACTCCATTCCCACCATGGAAGGATGACACAGCTCAGCTCGCTTGGAATTGTCCAGAATCGCTGATTTCTGGCCCAGATCTGGGGTGGATGGAAGGTGGTGGGAGGAGGGGGATTGCATGGGCACACTTCTAATTCTGCATCGCTGCATGCTATGCTATGCTATGCTATGCTGGCTGCTCTTATATACTGAGGCATAGTCATGCATCTAAGGTATGTTAATAAAGGCTGTAATAAAATACTGAATGTTGGACAAACAATCTAGTCCTGGATCCTTAATCCTCCAACTCCTGGCTTGTGTGCTAACAGATCAGGTTCTGCTTATGTAACAATTAGTCAGATATTTAATACCGCTGGATACAAGCAATATACTAGGCATCTTCCATAATATACAGCAACGAGCATTCTGGATCTGTCTAATCTGTCTATCTATCTATCTATCTATCTATCTATCTATCTATCTATCTATCTATCTATCTATCTATCTATCTATCTATCTATCTATCCATCTGTCTAGCTAAAGCTGGACACAAACAATATACTATGCATCTTCCACAATATACAGAATAAATCATTCTGGATCTATTCATCTATCTATCTATCTATCTATCTATCTATCTATCTATCTATCTATCTATCTATATCTATCTATCTATCTACAGCTGGACACAAACAATACACTGTGCATCTTCCACAATATACAGCCATAGAGCAATCTGGATCTGTCTATCTATCTAGAGCTGGACACACAATATACTATACATATGCTACAATATACAGCCATAGATTATTCTAGATATGTCTATCTATCTATCTACAGCTGGATACAAAAATATACTATGCATCTTCTACAATATACAGCCATAGATTATTCTAGATCTCTCTCTCTCTCTCTCTCTCTCTCTCTCTCTCTCTCTCTCTCTCTCTCTCTCTCTCTCTCTCTCTCCCTCTATATATATATATATATATATATATATATATATATATATATATATATATATATATATATATATATATATATATATATATATACCTATCTATCTACAGTTGGACACAAAATATATGATATGCATTTTCTACAATATACAGCCATAGAACCAATCTGGAGCTGTCTATCATTTTATCTATGTGTCTATCTGTATGTCTATCTATCTATCTATCTATCTATCTATCTATCTATCTATCTATCTATCTATCTATCTATCTATCTATCTATCTATCTATCTTTCTGCCTGCCTGTCTTGTCTATGTATGTATGCATGTATCTATCTATCTATCTATCTATCTATCTATCTATCTATCTATCTATCTATCTATCTATCTATCTATCTATCTATCTATCTGTTTTGTGTCTCCACATAACTATTTTTCTGGCTGCTACATATAACCTAAATAGGTTTGTGCACATTTAACTGATACACTACAGTGTCTGAATATATATATATATATATATATATGTATATATATATATATGTATATATATATATATATATATATATATATATATATATATATATATATATATATATATATATATATATATATATATATATATATATATATATATATATATATATATATATATATACCCCAGTTCTACCCATTCAGAGGGATCTATGATGATTACCCTTACCTGATGGACCTTTACTACCTATGTAATAAGGCATTATACTTAGTAAATATAATTATAATCTCGAATAGTAACTGGTTCACACTCTCTTAACACACTGGCAACGCAAGAAACAGCAACCAGAGAATTTCGGTTGTCTGGTATAAATGTAAACCCTCCTTGCAATCCCTGTATGTGACTTGGCAGAAGAAATACAGGGGCCTAGGTATATGTGACGTCACATTCATCCTTGCAACAACGCCTTATGAACAATGCGTTCCTACAAAGAAGCGGCATAGCCCTCCTTGGCAACTGCAGTTTGCAAACCTCAAGTTCATTTTAGCAGGATTTACATATATTTATTGGAGTTGACTGGTCATTGATGGCTGAGATGGTATCCCACATGCAGCCTCTGTTGGAGGTTATCATACAAACGTGCTCTATGACATCAGGTGTAAACCTAGGTGCTATAATGGGCCTCTACCTATCAGTGACGTCACATAATTTACCCACATTGGAGAGGACTGCTTATTATTCACTCTACTGCTCAGTGACGTCATGCGAATCACCCACATTGGAAGGGACTACTTATTATTTTCATTAGCACAATAACCTCTCACAACTGCATCACTTCTTTTTTTTTTTTTTTGGTACATCTATCTTTTTATTTCATAATGCTGGGAATATATTTACACCCACTGACTCTCAATTTAACTAGTGGCATAATTGCTGGTCTGTTGTCTTCTGACTGCTTTAAAATTATATTAAAGGAGTCAATGCATTTGACTTATGCAAAATGTTACAACACTCTGAACACACTTATGAAATGAGATATAAAAGGGCAACATAAGATCACATAAAAATGATACATGAAAGTAAAACAACAGTGCTTAAAATGAAACTCTAGTAATACATGCATTATCACGTCCATGCATCAGGAAAATAAGAGACATATAAGGGTGCTTATGTCATCAATATATCATTATTTGCATTTTACCTCCAACTTGGTTTTCAGGCTGTTATATCCACCCACAGCAACATCTGAAAGAGGTAAAAGAAATCATTATTTCCCAGGAAGAACCTGTCATTTCACACACCTAAAAAATATACGTGTAAAAAATAAATGGATATTTACACAGATATATCTGGAGCTGATTAAATAAAGGAGATCATTTGTTTATTTTCATAATTTCAATAACCAACCATATTTTTTTTCTTTTTTTTTTTACAAAGTGATGAGAGGCCAATAAAACAATACTTCTTTTGTAAATCAGTGCCGTTGTGCATAGCTATACACATTGACAAAGAACAGTAGCGTTAAGTCGAATATATATATATATATATATATATATATATATATATATATATATATATATATATATATATATATATATATATATATATATATATATATATATATATATATATTTTTTTTTTTTTTTTCTTTTCTTTTTTTTTCGCGTGCTTACGTTTTATTTAAAGGGTCTGTTTAGCAATGTTTTATTACACGATTTAGACACCCTTCACTCAAGATTCACACTTTTTCTATTTGAAAACATTTGTGAATCCTGTGTGTAAATTATGTTTATAACTAGACTTTAGTGTAATAAAAGTGCATTTTGAAGGTATATTCTAAAAAACACTACATTAGTCTTCCTAAGATCACCAGCATTTTAAGATAAACTCGTATCCAAAGAAGGTGATGGATAAAATATTTTTTAATGAGATTATACACTATAGTGCATATATCTGTAAAAATAAAGCTTTTTTTTTTTTTGGAATGCAAAAAATAAATAATTCAGAAAATGCACAATAGATGCCTACAGAACATTGTAGCAAAAAAAAAAAAGAAATATGAGAATAAATTGAGATCTTTCAGCTGTCAATCAAAGAAGCCTACCTAATTCGGAGGCCAGCCATTAGACAGGAGCTGGCGCTGTCACACTGTGCCTAGGCCTACACAGAAGGCTGTATTGAGCCTCAGTCCCCTTGTGACTCACAAGCCGTGAACTTGACGTTGAGCATGATAGATCAGAAGGGTCAAGCACGTGTAATTAATATTATATTTGTATTCTAATAACGCACATATGCATAGGAAATGGTTTAAAAAAAAAAAAAATCTAGGCACATTTTAAACACATAAATACAAAAAAATAACAACAAATAGAATGTAACACCTACACATCAAATTCTAATGCATGCATCAGCTATTGCAGAACTAAGAAAAAAAGCATCATTTGTCCCCTAGAAGGATCAGCGCCTGCATACTGCTGCTGCTGATCAATCCGTTTTAATTGGTGAGATGCAATTTAAGTTTTGGCTCCAGTGCCATGATTGGTGGGTTTAATAAGTCATATCAGGTCAGATGATCTCAGAGTTACATTGAGCTGGGCATCTCCTGCTTAGTGAAGGCCTTGCTCAAAAAACCCAGAAATGCTGATGAACTTGTTTTCTTCTCAATAAGCACGTGGTTACCTTAGTAATTAACTAAAATCAACAGGTCTACAGCAGCAAGCTGGAGTCCAACACACCATCAGATCCGAATTGGAACTTTCTCCTATGCAGCCCGGGGTATTAAACAACTGCAAGTGTGAAAAAGTTCAGCTCCCTTTACCCAATGTGTAAAGTGAGAGCACACTTGTCCCCACATCCCCCAGGTATCTGATGAGCAATGAAATGCACTACTTACACGTCTGAGAGAGAGGACACTTTCACCCAACAGGAATGCAGAATAAAATATCCCATCTAAACCAGTGACAGCCAAATTATCTTCCAGCTCCAGAAATGGCTCAAAGCGGTGAAAAAATGCAGCTTAATCCCATTGTATAGTTGTTGTTAAGTTCCTTTTCTGATATGACTGAAGGTCACCCCCCCACCTCTAAACACTAGGGGAGGGGTACCCCCCTGAGAGATATGCTTAATAAACACTGGCTGGAGAGTGAAGTGTTGTAGAGAAGGGGTCTGCAAGTTTTTTTGGGGGGGCTGGACAAGGTCTGGTCCAGCCCTCTCTGCTGAGGAGGACGTGCTGTGAAACCCAACCATTTCCCCCTCTAATTCTTTTGTTAGTGGTGAACTGAAGCCCCATTGTCCAGCCATTGGCACGGTCCTTTGCAGTTGCCACTATACGTCGAGCATGTCACAGATAATGAATTTGCTCCAGCCCCTCTCATAGTCCTCATGTGGCAGACGGAACAAATTTGAAATGTCTGGTCAGTGGAAGATCACTCGTTCCTAGACTGCAGCCCTACAAGAGCATCGCATATATTTACAGAGCATAGCCCCTGATTTATCGCCCCCTTTGTTACTGCTGTCCCAGCCATGGCACCCACCCACATGAATAATGCCATTATTATTATTATTTGCATTGTTTTATTGTTTGGTGATAATATTTTTTAATGATGTTACTGACAAGATCTGGGTTTTTGGTGATGATGAATTGGGGGGGGGGGGGGGGTTAATGCCCCTTCCAATGCCATTGATGTAGTTGTAGATGAGTAAGTTGCAGAGATGGTGGGTGAGGAGATGAGCCAGGCGAGTGGAGACCTGTCCGAGGGAGAAAATGACAAGAGGAAGGAGGGGGGGGGGGGTCTGGAGAAGAGGGGCATGACTGGAGCAAACTTAAATTGGCTTCAAGATTGTGACTGTTAATGAGAAGTGAAGGGAGGCGATAATGAGAGGGACATGGGCGAGAAGAGCAAAAGGAAAGGAGTACAAGGGAAGAAAGAATAAAAGCGTGAGAGGGGGACAAGTTCATGGGAGACAGACACATGCAGGGGCTATAGGGACATTAATCATGTATGTTCTATTAACAGATAGATAGATAGGCAGGAATTCGGTGTAGTGTGTGTATAGAGAGAGAGAGAGAGAGGGAGGGGGGGGGCAGAGAGAGAGAGGGAGAGGGAAGACAGAGAGGAGAAAGGGGGGGCAGGGAGAGAGGAGAGAGAGAGGGGGAAAGAGTGAGCAGAGAGAGGAGGAGAGAGAGAGAGAGAGAGAGAGAGAGAGAGAGAGAGAGAGAGAGAGAGAGAGAGATTAGAGGGGGTGAGAGGAGAGAGAGAGAGGGGTAAGAGGAGAGAGAGAGAGATGAGAGGGGGTGAGTGGAGAGAGAGAAGAGAGAGAGAGAGAGAGAGGAAGAGAGAGAAAGAGATATGGAGACAGAGAAATTAGAGAAAGAGGTGAGACAGAGAGAGAAGGGGGGGGGGGGGTAGAGAGTAAAGAGAGGGAGAGAGGGAGGGAGGGGGGCTAGAGGGGATAGAGAGAGAGAGAGAGAGAGAGAGAGAGGGGGAGGGGAGCTAGAAGGGAGAGAGAGAGGGGGGAGGGAGGGGAGCTAGAGGGGATAGAGAGAGAGAGAGGGGGAGGGGAGCTAGAGGGGATAGAGAGAGAGAGAGAGAGGGAGGGGAGCTAAAGGGAATAGAGAGAGAGAGAGAGAGAGAGGGGAGGGAAGCTGGAGGGGATAGAGAGAGAGAGAGAGAGAGAGAGAGGGGAGGGAAGCTGGAGGGGATAGAGAGAGAGAGAGAGAGAGAGAGAGGGGAGGGAAGCTAGAGGGGATAGAGAGAGAGAGAGAGAGGGAGGGGAGCTAAAGGGAATAGAGAGAGAGAGAGAGAGAGAGAGAGGGGAGGGAAGCTGGAGGGGATAGAGAGAGAGAGAGAGAGAGAGAGAGAGAGGGGGAGGGGAGCTAGAGGGGATAGAGAGAGAGAGAGGGAGAGAGAGGGGGAGGGGGAGCTAGAGGGGTAAAGAGAGAGGAGAGAGACAGGGGAGAAAGAAGTGAGACAGGGAAAGAGAGATGTATATCTATCTATCTATCTATCTATCTATCTATCTATCTATCTATCTATCTATCTATCTATCTATCTATCTATCTATCTATCTATCTATCTATATGTGTGTGTGTATGTATGTGTATATATATATATATATAAAGAGAGATAGAAATATTTATTTATAGATAGATAGATAGATAGATAGATAGATAGATAGATAGATAGATAGATAGATAGATAGATAGATGATAGAGATATTTAGACATAGATATAGATAAATAGACATGGATATGGATATATCTCCCATATATGACGGCACAGTATTATACCTATCATTAAAGCCTTTTTAATAAGTGAATTGGTTTTATTACTGTAAAGCAATATAAAAAGATAGCAAACAAACGGTAAAAAAAAAAAAAAAATCTCCTTAACTAATCTTATCTCTTAAGAGAAAGCTTTTTTTCCCCCAAAATCCAGATCCTATCACATACATGACATCCACATATCACCTATTTTCTATCATAGCATAATAATGTAGCCTGGTGGAAGCATGCCTGCCTACACACACCTAGCATGCACCGTGTACCTCCATGGTGTTGTATTGTTCATACAGTCCTATAGCTATACATCTGCTGGGTAGGTTGTATGTATAAATTCATTCTGATTGGCCAGTAATTTTATTCTCCAGTTATTTCTAGTGGTGATTTTCCTTCCTTTAGGCCCCCCTTACTCTAAAGGTGAATATCATTTCTTAACCCCTTGTGGAGCAGTGAGGTCACCCAGACTGACAGCCTTAAAACAAAAGCATGTGCGCCGGTGAGGAAGGAGTGATAACTAGCAGAGAAAGGAATAACAGGCACGCCCTCCTTATTATCATACATGTGATGCCTGTACCTGTCACTCCCTCTCACCACATGTCTGTACATAGGCTCCTATGTGATCACATGCCTAGCACAGCAATCAGGGCACATATATGAGCCACCCATGGCTGTAGTAGCTGATTGCACATATGTGTTGTGTATTTCCATTGCCTGCTGCCCTCCCTCCCTTGGTTGGGGAGTAGGGATGAGAGTCAGGGCTCTGCCTCCTCTCCAGCAGCTCCACTCTCTGCTCCTCCAGCGAGGTCACGTACACTGACGTCACCCGCCTGCTCCAGCAAGCCTGGGCTACATTTACATACATCAAGGAAATTAGGGCATTAAAAAATATATGCTAATCCGGCTCAGCACTGGATCTGCGCTCCCCACCCTTGTCATTGCTGAAAATGTTGATTTGATTTTTTTTATTTTTAAAGAAGAAAAAAAAAATGTTTTTTTATAAAAAAAATAAAAAAAAAGGCAAAGGAAGAGGAAGGAAAATCCCAAGATGAAACAAAATGCAGTATTGCTGGGAGAGGATTGAAGAGCAGGCGATGGGGCTGGAGACACGTCCTATGAATAATAACAACGACATTCCTTTCTCCTGCTCCCGTTGGTTCCAGACTCTATTATGTTTAAATACTGATGCATATGTAAAGGTATATTTGCATTTTTTTCATTATTCCTTTTTTTTTTATTCCTGACATCTCCCATAAATTAAAAAAAAAAAAAAAAACATTTTGGGCTTTTCTGTTTTACCATTTGAACAATTTGTTTCTTTGTGTGTGAGAATCACTAGTATAGAGTAGACTGCTATAGACAAGAGATTCTTATACACTTGTCACGAATTAAGCTGCAGCATATTCGTTGGGGGACATTGCAGGACATACATAGTAGCAATATAATGCTAATTGTGTTCGGATGCGATTGTGCTTTTTTTTTATTATTATAATAAATAGGTATCATTTATCCATTCTATTTTCTTCTCAATGCTTCCACAAATGATACCATTATTATTTTATTGCTGTGTTAAAAATAAAAGACAATGACGTTGATATACTTTAAAATCTTCAGACAATATATTGTGTAAATATTCTCTTCAATTATCCAATTATGCAAAAAAAAAAAAAAAAATATGTCTACTTATTCCATCTGCGCATGAATGGATAATTGCAGTGAATATTCATCAGTCCAAAGGTAAAGCCTCTTTATTATTATTATTATTATTATTATTATTATTATTATTATTATTATTATTATTATAATTTTGCTGTGTTCCTAACTCCAAAAAATAAATAGAAGGTCATGTCACTTAATTTTTTTAAATAGTTAAAAAAAAAAACGTGTAAGTGGTGTGCCAGGATTGTACAGGCTGACCATGGAGATCATATGGAGGGAGGCAGAGAGGCTTTACCTGTAGACTTACTGTGAGCTCAACGTGTCCCTCCCCATAGACCGCTATGCAAATCCATATGCATATGTGTATAGGGGACAGTGATTATAATTAAAGGCTAATCAGATACAGCCTATAGAGGAGACTGCATAGCAATAATACAGAATTTGCACAAATGTCCCTTTTATTTTTGCGTTTTTATTTCTCATTTTAAATGGTCTAAAATGTCATGATTTTGTTTTTTTATAGTGTTCAGTATTTAGTAGAGGTGTCCTGTGTACTGTAGATGTATTAGTGCATGACTGTGTTTGCATGCATGCATCTATCTATCTATGTATATATACAGTGGATTAAAAAAATGTATATAGATATATAAATATCTCTATATATATCTATATAGATATATAGAGAAATATATCTATGTATATAGATATATATTATATATACACACACCGGACATATACACAACTACACACAATCAACACATTAATACAGGATCTATAATCTATATATATATATATATATATATATAGGATATTCATCTATAGTAAAAAAGCAGAGAGGCTGCAGATTGCAAGAAGCTATAGATGGCACCTACTGGTGCCTATCATTACATGCATTCTATATGTCACTATATAAGTCAGGTGTTGTGTCCTGTGCCATCTCTCCCCTATACTGTCGTGTAGTCCCCACAATGCACACTCAGAGTTCTGCTTACCGCGGGGGTCGGTCGAGCCTTGCCTGTAGAGGGTGGCATCCAGTGCAGGCATCCTTGGCACGTCTCTTTGGGCCTGAGCCCTATTTGCCTGGGCCACATCAATGTCCCATTCTGCCAGTAGTGCTAGCGGTGCCTGAACCCGCTCCCCCTTGTCTCCCCCTCTCTCATGTCTCCCCCCTGCCCTCCCTCCCTTCCACTCCTCCTATCCATTGCCAGACAGCCCAAGCAACTCAATGCCTGCGAATCACAGCACCAGTCACTGGCATTTGAATAAGAGTTTCATCCCTCCAAAACACCTGACTTTTAAACCACTTTAAACACCCCAAAAAAACTGCAAGACTTGTCATTCTCCTCCATCATGTCAGCTCCAGCAGCCCTCCAGCCCTACTGATTTTATGGAGATGTGTGCCCAGAACCTCGGTGCATTCAGTGACAGGCCGATTCCAAGCACTGCCAATTCATGCCCATCTATTCACATACTGACTGCTACAGTGCATTTATTACATGGAAGCTCATTTGCCCCAAAGGCTCACCCATTTAGAAACTATGTGTATATATATCTACACATGCATATCTATATATATATATCTATATCTATATCTATATATATATATATATATATATATATATATATATATATATATATATATATATATATCTACATATGCATATCTACACACACACACACATATATAATATAAATATATAAATATAAATATATAATTTATTACAGTATTTTTTTCATTATACAGCATCACATTATTATTATTTATACAGTAACAAGCACTAGAATGCTAGAATCACATTACAATATCCCAATTTTGGAATACACACGCAATTATTTTCAAACAATATTTACTAGATAGTTATTGCAACCTTTCAGATGTAGCCATGTGTGTATTTTAAACACATATCTAGATAGATAGATAGATAGATAGATAGATAGATAGATAGATAGATAGATAGATAGATATACCTATATATATATATATATATATATATATATATATATATATATATATATATATATATATATATATATAGATAGATATATAGATATATAGATATATTTCAATCATATTTAGATACTGAAAATATAATATTACAAATATTTAATTGAATTTCATTGAACGATCTGTGGCCTTTTCCTTTCTATTCTTACATTCTAACAATATAATATGAAACACAATATTACATTTTTACAATGTAACAAATAAATTAATAGCAGAATAATAGTGATAAAAGAAAATCGTTGATAAAGAATAAAAGAATTAAAAAGCAGGGTTGCAGCTAACCATAATCCTACACAGAGAGATATAGGAATTGTTTGCAGTGTTTTAGTATATGGGCATGTAACTAAGCAGAGGCATTGCAATGCCATGGCAGCATTATTAGGAGCGGAAAGGGTCTGATTTGGTTGAAGTGGAAGGCATTTTGATGAATTGGGTTCTCTTGTCATGGGCTGATACGTGTTCCGTAGTGTGGCATTCATTCTATAGAGAGGGTCATTAGGAATTAGGATGGTGCGTAGTGTGCACAATGCGACACATTGCAGTCTCATCTGCCGCTAATTCGCTAAGTTTTTTCCACCCTGCTACATTTTTTACAATTAAACTTCATTTTTTATTTTATTTGTTTAAGTGTTATTTAACCTAAACTACCAATGCCCTGTTTACATGGATTGTCAGTTGAAATCATATTTCTATCTAGGCGAAAATGAATTGGAAGAAATGTAGGATTTTATTAAAAACAAATAATCAGTAATAGGAAGAAGATGTGTTGACCTTTGTAGGTTCTTAGCATATTGAGTCCTTCTTCGGACAAGTAATATCTCCTTCGGTCTTGTTAGTTCTGATAGAACAGAAGTACCTCCAAAGAAATGGCCCAGCACAAAAACAAGCGCAATTATTTTCTGCATAATGCTGCTTCTTTAGCTTGTAGCGTTTGTGGACTTGCAGCAAATAATTGCCTGGATCTGGGCTCAGCGGGTGGCTAGTAGATGGTTAGATCTTTGAAGCTGTGGTGCTGGGGGTATGTGGGGTGTACATAGAGGAGTGTGTGCTTTCTCTCCCCCCTCTCTCTCTCTCTCCCCCTCTCTCTCCATCTCTCTCTCCATCTCTAGGCGCTGCTGCTTGTGGTGGAACAGCGACATCTGCTGGCCGAACGCCGCAAC